>NW_022437028.1:7088267-7089042 GCF_009761245.1 Sapajus apella | reverse complement strand
CACCGCCATTGCACTTCAGCCTGGGCGACAAGAGTGAAGCGCCATCTCAAAAAAAAGAACAAACAAACAAACAAAGACCCTAGCTTAGCCCTTTCAGAAAGCAGCTGCCCTGTTCTGGATGCTGGCACTAAAATAGGAATCGGGCTCTGTCCCCATGTCTCACAGGCAACTTGTCCACAAAACCGCTTCCCAGCGTTTTCCCAAGTACATGCGTCTGGCCTGGGCATGAGTATTTTCTTATAGGTTTTGCCCCACTGGGGCTTTGTGTAGAGATTGGGGCCCTCAGGTCCCATATGGCACTTGGTAGCGAGAGTTGCAGGGGGTGAGTCCCCTTGCTGCCCCAGCGTTGGGACAAGGCTGCCTTGCTGTTGGACCACAGTCCTCCAAGAGTCCAGCTCACCTGTTCACTCGAGTCTGAAGCAAGGTCTCACTTGGGAGTTATAGATCAGGCTACTTTGATGTCCGAGCATCACAGTGGAATTCTAGGCCAGCCTGGCTGTGAGTGCCTTCTGTAGATCTGAGAGTGGTGCTGGGCTGCCCCACCATTCCACCCCCCAGCACCATATCTGTGTGATAAAGCTGTGACCCGCCCCTTGGGTGAAAGTCTTCCAGTCCTTGGAAGGGAAATCTTAGCTGCTGCCTGCAGAGGAACTTTCTTTCTCTTTCTTTCTTTTTCTTTCTCTTTCTTTCTTTTTCTTTTCTCTTTTCTTTCTTTTCTTTTCTTTTCTTTTCTTTTCTTTTCTTTTCTTCTTTTCTTTTCCCTTCCTTCCTTCCT
>NW_022437028.1:6983241-7088167 GCF_009761245.1 Sapajus apella | reverse complement strand
TTCTTCTTTTCTTTTCCCTTCCTTCCTTCCTTCCTTCCTTCCTTCCTTCCTTCCTTCCTTCCTTCCTTCCTCTCTCTCTCTCTCTCTCCTTCCTTCCTTCCTTCCTTCCTTCCTTCCTTCCTTCCTTCCTTCCTTCCTTCCTTCCTTCCTTCCTTCCTTCCTTTCTTTTTTTCTTTCTCTCTCTCTCTCTCTTTCTTTCCTTTCTTTTCTTCTTTTCTTTTTTCTGAGATGGAGTCTTACTCTGTCACCCAGACTAGAGTGCAACAGCGCGATCTCAGTTCACTGCAACCACCGCCTTCCGGGTTCAAGCCTCCTGCCTCAGCCTCCCGAGTAGTTGGGATTACAGGTGCATGCCACCACACCCGGCTAATTTATGTATTTTTAGTGGAGGCGGGATTTCACCATATTGTCCAGGCTGATCTCAAACTCCTGACCTCAGGCAATCTGCCCGCCTCAGCCTCCCAAAGTGCTGGGATTACAGGTGTGAGCCACAGTACCTGGCCCAGAGGGACTCTTTAGAGAGGCTCCTTGATCCTCCAAAGGGGTGGGGGTCTCTGGCCAGGCACAGCCCATCCCACCAGGCCTGGCATCTGGTGCTGAACACCCCTGCGCCCCGCGATTTTGCTTTCAGAATGTGTTCGTTGTTTCCTTGAAAATGAGCAGGGTGACAATAAAGGGAGGTTGCTTCTTAGCTGCTCAGAAGGTGACCAGAGCAGGGCTGAGTGCCAGACTTGAATTCACTGTTTGCTTTATTGCAAGACTGCTTAGAATTAGAGGGGATCTCGAATTCAAGTCTGAGCTGGAGGAAGGAAGGGTCTCCCGCACCGTGGATAGAACTCAGACTCTCCCGGGGTCAGGGGCTGGGCTCTGGTGCAGCCCCACCACTTCATCAGGTCACCCCAGGCGGTTTCAGCCTCAGATTTCTTATCCCAGGAATGGCATGTTTGCAGCCTCATGGGCTGCTATGGGCATTGAATGAGATGTGTTCGTGAGTCAGTAAGGCAGCCAAGTTGTCACTTACATGAAACTTACATTGCAACCCCAGTTTTAAAATGACGTGGGATATCAAGTATCACCGTCTCCTTGAATACTCACAGTCCATACTTCCCTTCATGTTACAAGATGTTTAGTTCTAGGCTGGACTTGTAATCCTGGCCCTTTGGGAGGCCAAGGGAGGAGGACTTCTTGAGATGGGGGGTTCAGAACCAGCCTGGGAAACATAGCAAGATCCCTGTCTCTACAAACTGTGTACATACACATACACATTGTATATAGATGTTGAGTTGTTCTGGGTTTCTTAAGAAATACAGCTTCATTTTTTTTGGTCTTCCTTCACTTGCACCTGGATGCCGTGGGAAGGATTTTCCCAGTGGCACAGGTGGACCAGGTGAGCTGTCCTCACCTGATGGGGCTGAGATGAGACAGGGCTTTGATATCCTGCCCCAGTGCCCGGCTCTTACCACGTGGCCTGATTTGCGACGCCAAGCAGCCCTCCTTACAGGTCCACACACCCCTGGTTTCTAGGGTGAGATAGGGGCAGCTTTCCTCCTATGGACCAGCCGAGTGTAGTCAGGTACAAAGGAAACGGACCTAGAATGAAGAGGTTGCCCTGACCTGGTGATGGAATTGGAGCCTGGGAGCGTGGTTCAGATGGCTTAGTTCACCTGTTTGGCAGTGGATCAAATCCTCCTCCCCCCACATACTCCATTTATGCGAACTCAGAAAGAATATTGGGTTTCAACATAAAGAAAGTCAATTTGGCTGATAAATCAACTGATAAATCACAATAAACTTTCATTCCAAGAATGTTCTGGGCTTTTAAGAAATATATTCCTAGCCAGGCACGGTGGCTCACACCTGTAATCCCAGCAGTTTGGGAGGCTGAGGCGGGTGTATCACCTGAGGTTGGGAGTTTCAGACCAGCCTGATCAACATGGAGAAACCTCATCTCTATTAAAAATACAAAAATAGCCGGGCATGGTGGTGCACACCTGTAATCCCAGCTACTTGGGAGTCTGAGGCAGGAGAATCGCTTGAACCCAGGAGGTGGAGGTTACAGTGAGCCGAGATCGTGCCATTGCACTCCAGGCTGGGCAAAAAGAGCAAAACTCCATCTCAAAAAAGGAAAAGAAAAGAAATACATCCCTATCCCACATCTCAGTTGATATTCACAGCCGCTGTTGAGCTAGAGTCATTCCCAGGTGGAGAAACTGAGGCACGGGAGTTACACCTGCCTTGGAGAGGGATGGGGCTAAGACTCTGGTGTCCTGGCCACGGAGCCTGGCTCCTTCCACGTGGCCTGATTCCCAGGATGTGAAGCAGCCGTCCGCACAGGGCCACACACCTGGGCAGGTGCACAGTGCAGCACGTAGAGAGGCAAAGCAACAAGGGAATTGATCAGGAGTCCACACGCTTTCTCTAAAAGGGCCTGGAGCTACATATGTTAGTCTTGACGGAGAAAGAGGCAAAATCAGGATATTATGTAGGCACTTACATAACCACTTTAAATGCAACCATTTAAAAGTGTAAAACCCATTCTTAGCTCAGGGGCCATAAAAATCCCAGCAGCTGGTTGGTTTTGGCTGGCTCACCGCGGCTTGCTGACCCCTGGGAGAGAGCATCTGCTGCTGTTGCAGGCAGGGGGCTACAGGTCGTTTCCCTGTTCGGGCCCCCCTCCTGCCCCTCGTTCAGTCTCTCGGTGGAAGCTAACATCTTCTACCCAGAAGTACCTGGGAGTCGGGGGTTTTGCTGTGCCACAGAGAACTTGGCTGTTGATAGAGTCCGGAGGAATTCTGGGAAAACTCCCATAGATGCGTTGTTTTTAAATCTCCATTAGGCCGAGCGCAGTGACTCATGCCTATAATCTCGACACTTCGGGAGGCTGATGCAGGCAGAGTACCTGAGGTCAGGAGTTCGAGACCAGCCTGGTCTGGTTTTGTTTTGTTTTTTTGAGACAGGATCTTCCTCTGTCATCTAGGCTGGAGTGCAGTGGCGCAATTGTAGCTCACGAAGCCTTGAGCTCCTGGGCTTAAGTGACGTTCCCACCTCAGCCTCCCAAGTGACTGGAACCACAGGTGTGCACCACTGTACCCGGCTAAGTTTTTTTTTATTTTTGCAGAGGTGGTGGTCTTCCTATCTTGCACAGGCTGGTCTCAAACTCCTGTCCTCAAGTGATCCTCCTGCCTCAGCCTCCCGAAGTACTGGAATTATAGGCATGAGCCACCACGCCTGGCCTCTTTCTTCCTGAAGCTAGTTTCCCTGCCTGTGTGGTTCCCACAGCTTCACTCCACTGATGCAGGATTCCCCTCCTCTCTACTCTACCTGCTGAGGCTGAAGCTCTCGGGGCCGCAGTCAGCAGCTCAGCCTCAGGAAAGACCTAGAAGGATCACATCCTTCCAGAAACGTGCTTCTGGAGGCACAAGTGTTGTAGCTCCTCTTAGGCCCTTTCAATGAAGTAAGAGCGACTCATTAGCATCTCAGGCTAAAAAGCCAGAGGGTCCAAAGAGAAGAGTCATGAGGAGGGAGTTGCTGTGTAGATGAGGTTGGCCAGAGAAACTGGTTTGTTTTGGGAGCCTCTTGGAAAGCTAAGGCCACTGGGGTGGAAGTCTGTCATTCTTCCGACAGTTGCAGACCCTAGGGAAGAAGAAGGAGGACCCCAGTGTGGCTACAGCCATTCAGAAAGAAAATTACCTGGGGTTTCACTTCAGAACCTCCCTCCTTTTAGCCTGGGAGTAAAGAGAAAAAGACCCGTGGGGGTTCACTGGCTCAGAAGTCGGTCTCTTTCAGTTTGGAGCCTCCAGTTGGCCGATGGTCTAGTTACTCTTTGAACAGGGAAACCTCGTCAGGATCTCTGCTGAGCACGCCTCAGTGCTTTCGCGAAGGACAACTCTGGGATGCCAGTGTCTACTGGAATCCCAGCAGAATGGATTGTTTGTTTTTTGGTTTTTTTGAGACGGAGTCTCACGATCTTGCCCAGGCTGGAGTGCGGTGATGTGATCTCAGCTCACTGCAGCCTCTGCCTCCCGGGTTCAAGTGATTCTCCTGCCTCAGCCTCCTGAGTAGCTGGGATTACAGGCGCCCACCAGCACGTCCTGCTAATTTTTGTATTTTTAGTAGAGACGGGGTTTCACTATGTGGCCAGGCTGGTCTCGAACTCCTGACCCCAGGTGATCCACCCGCCTTGGCCTCCCAAAGTGCTGGAATTACAGGCATGAGCCACTGCACCCAGCCCTAGAATGGATTTTTCTTTTAGGGAAGATAAGGTTATTGGTGAATGGGTTCGGGCTGTCACCTTCAGAAACTGATTTAATCTAGAACAGTTTGTGATGGGCAGATGTGGAATAAAACCACTGGACACATCAGGCATCACTACCAAGGGTACAAGGGGCTGCTCCGTGCTGGGGGTGCAAGAGGAGTGAGAAGCCGTCCCCCCACCACCACAGTGCAGGCCAGGATGCAGTGGAAAGCCCCTGCTTCTTAGATTTCCCACACAAAGGTGTATTTCTTGCAGATTTCGCCCTGCAGGCCACCTCCTCTGCTTGGCAGTGGCTCTCCACGAGCTGCCTCGGGGTGGATCTCTCTTCATCTTTGCTGCTGGCCTCACACTGGGAGCTGAGAACGCCCCAAGGTCTTCACTGATGGCCCTCTGAATTTTTATGTTGTTGGTATTTCGTTTTTTATTGATGGAATTTTTGAGGCAGGATCTCACTGTGTCACACAGGCTGGAGTTCAGGGGTGCAATCCTGGCTCACGGCAGCTTCGGCCTCCCATGCCTGAGCCATGGCCATCTCTGACTTTGAACCCCTGGGCACATTCTCAGGTCAAACCCCTCACTGAGGCCCTCGGCGTTTCCACAGGTCTCAACCTTTTGCCCCTTGTAGTTTTTCATTTTTGCAGCCTTTCTGTCCTCTTCCCCTTTCCTGTTAAGGGGACATTTCCAAGGGCCCTGGCCACAGAACCTCCTCACCTCCCACCCTCAGCCCCTGGGTGCCAAGGCCTGGGTCCTCTGTGGAAGTCCTGCCAGCTCTGGCTATTTCCCAGCATGGATTTCTTACCATCTTCATCACCGGATCAGTTCCCGGCCTGCGCCCCTCCTGTGGCTCCTGGCAGGGGCTGCCGCCCTCACCCTTACCTGGGCCCTAAACTTATACAAAGCCCCACTCTCCCCTGTTCCCATCAGTTCGGTTGCCAAGTCCAGTTTATCTTAATTCTAGGAATTATTGTCTTCCTCTTTCCCCTCCCCTTGCTACTACCCTCCTCTGGTTATTTTGTTTTGTTTTGTTTTGTTGAGATGGAGTCTCACTCTGTTGCCCAGCTGGAGTGCAGTGGCGCGATCTCAGCTGACTGCAACCTCTGCCTCCTGGCTTGAAGTGATCCTCCTGTCTCAGCCTCCCAAGTAGCTGGGACAACAGGTGCGCCCGCCACCTCACCTGGCTAATTTTTGTATTTTTAGTAGAGACGGGGTTTCACCATATTGGTCAGGCTGGTCTCGAACTCCTCACCTTAGATGATCTGCCCACCTAGGCCTCCCAAGGTGCTGGGATTACAGGCGCCACCTCTGCTTCTGTTACCTATGTCCAGACTTTCATTTCCAAGCTGATATCTTTAATCTCCAGGCTTTCCCCTCTGGCCTGTCCTTTAAAAGGAGTCACCTTTCCTGAAGCAGACCCCGGTCTGGTCTCTGCCTGCCTTTTGCGAGATTGTTGGCCATTCACCCGCCTCCCCGGCTGTTTCTTGGTTCCTCCAGGGACCTCGGTGGTCGGGGAGCCTGGCCCAGCTGGCCCCCTCTCCCACGTGGCTTGCTCTATCAGCTTCACCTTGTTTATGTCTCTGGATCTCCTCTTTTTTTTCCCTTCTGTTTGTGTGTTGTCTTTTTCTAGAAACTCCCCCACCCACCCACCTCTACTCACCCCACCATGTGCAAACGTCACCCAGTTCAGTTGCCCCCAAGCCAGCAAGGAGGGATTTTCATTTCTTGGGCACCCATCGTAGGCTGGCTGCGCACGTCTTTCGGCACATTTCATTTCCTGCATGGTATTCCGGTCACGTGCGTGTCTTTACTCTCCTCGTGTAAGCCTTGAGGTGTGGAGTGCATGCCTGTCCACCTCTGCCCTCTCTAGAGGTTGGAATCTGACCAGTGTTCAGCCTCATCCAAAAAAGCTCCAAAACCTCAAGTCCCAAGCCTGTCCTGTCCTGCCGTGGGCTTGCATGCCTGGGGACGAGGCACCTGTCCTTCTCTGACCCTGACTAGGGCAAGATACGGGGTAGGGCCTGAACATTGAGTAGTCGTCAAACTGCCTACTTAGGATGAACAAAACAGCTTTTCAGGAGGCGAGACCACAGCATGGTTGTGGTGAATCCTGACTCACACCGCGGGTCTTTTATCAGGATTTTTGTTTTTCCTGGTGGGCACAGATGTGCGTGGAGCAGATCAGAGGCCTCTCAGGTTCTTGAGAGGCAGTTCATCACTCATGGCAGTTCAGGCCCACCAGGAGTGAGGTCAGAAATCCAGACAGCAGGGGAGAGAAGGGAGGTACAGGGAACCCTCTGCTCCGCGTGCTCCAGCAGGTCTGCGTGATTAACCTGAATTGCAGCGTTCAGAGGCTCGGCCCGCCAGCCGTGGCGGTTCCAGATGAAATGCAGCTTAGAAGACAGCGTGGCGTAGTAGCTTTGGTGCCAGCCGCCCCCAGAGTTTGGATTGTAGCCAGATGGACTCAGGTGCAATGAACAACTTCTGGGAATTCCAGATTTCCTATTTACATGACAGGGATGATTCCACACCTGAAGGGCTGTTCAGAAGCATCTAGAAGCCAGCAGTGCAGTGGCTGTCATGACACTGACCGCAGGAATGATGGTGTTAGGATCCCTCCACAGAGGTGACCAGTGACACCCCTCACCTGGGCCACGCCGCACCCTAATATGCACACTAAAGGAAGGCTCTGTGGGACTGCAGAGAGGCTCGTTTCTAAGAAGGCCAAAGAAATGGCTCAGTCCAGACCAGGGAGCCCAGCCTCTCTTTTAGAGGTAGGATCTTGCTATGTTGCTGAGGCTGGTCTCGAACTCCTGTCCTCAAGCAATCCTCCCGCTGTGGCCTCCCCAAGTGCTGAGATTGCAGGCATGAGCCACTGCACCTAGCCTCTAGCCTCTTTCTACAAGTAAGATGATTCAGGTGAGTTCAGGCCCATGCCAGGTGTCAAACCCTGGCCCTCCACCCCTCTTCCAGCCTCCCCTCTTTCTCTCTCATTACGGGATCTCCTGTCCTGCACACCAGGGTGGCAGGCAGGTTGGCCAACCGCCTTGGACTTCTTCATCTCTAGTACATGTTCCTGTAAATTTAAACCACCTCGGTTGGGTAAAAGCTTTGGAATTACTAACATTCCTTTTGTGCTACCTAACGTTCTTGCCATTTAAAAGATTAGCAGGCATCATTTCGGTGAGCCTTTGTGACTGGCGTGCCTCACTTAGCTTAATCTCTGGTTGGTACATGTTAAAACATATAAAGACAGCCTCTCCGGCACACACAGGAAGCTTGCAAACGAAAGGTTGCTCTGACCTCTCAGAACAGTGGACTTCTTAAAAAAGAGTAAGGTGGGCAGCTTCCCTTGCTGCCAGTGCTAGATTCTGTGATATGAAGAGCAAGGTGCAGCGGGCGTGGTGGCGCATGCCTGTAATCCCAGCACTTTGGAAGGCTGGGGTGAGTGGATTACCTGAGGTCAGGAGTTCAAGGCCAGCCTGGCCACCTTAGTGAAACCCCATCTCTGCTAAAAATACAAAAATTAGCCAGGCATGGTGGTGCATGCCTGTAATCCCAGCTACTCAGAAGGCTGAGGCTTGAACCTGGAGACAGAAGTTGGAGTGAGCAGAGATTGTGCCACTGCACTCCAGCCTGAGCCACAGAGCAAGAAGGCTCTGTCTAAAAAAAAAAAGGACTTCTGTATGTACTTATATAAGAAAGGGAGATTCACCAGGTGACTCAAGCATGCATAGCGTCTCTTAAATCTGTATCATGGAATTCATAATTAGGCTTCTCTTTTGTATCGGGCAATATACAGGTAACATACACACCTGTAGCTTCCCGGAAAGGGAAGGAAGTAAGTAGAGATGACATCATCTGTTCATTTGTTTGTATGTGTGCGTGTGTATATAACTTAATGTGTGTCTGTGTGCACAGGGACATGTCACATGCATGTAAGGCACATTTATATGATGAAGGGGTGTCCAGAAGACATTCAGGAAACTCACTGAAGGAATTCTGCTGGCGGGCAGGAGGACTGTGCAGAAAGTTGCCAGATGTGCTCTGTTGCTAAGCCCGAAGCATGGATACAGTTTCATCAAAGTAAAATTATATTGTTATTGAAGGTCTCTTTGTTGAGAGAAAGCCCTCTCTGGATGCATCATTTTGCAGTGTGTCCATGCCGAGGATTCGGCATGAGTCTCGTAGACTCACACCAAACTGTGGCCAAGCCCAGCTCTGGGAGCGCTGCGGGCTTTCCGAGAACGACACATTCTGATTTTGTGATCCTCTCTCTGCCTGGCAGGAGCCACGCAGCCCCCACAGCCCCTTCCCCGAGACAACAAATGCCTTTCTTTTCAGTTTTGCTGTGCTCTTATGCCGGTGATGGGAATTTTGGAGACTAACATGGTCTCTTCTGCTTTTTTATTTATTTATTTATTTATTTATTTATTTATTTATTTTGAGACACAGTCTCCTCTGTCGCCCAGGCTGGAGTGCAGTGGGGCAGACTTGGCTCACTGCAACCTCCACCTCCCAGGCTGAAGCGATTACCCTGCCCCAGCCCCTCGAGTAGCTGGGATTACAGGCGCGCAACACCACACGTGGCTAATTTTGTGTTTTTAGTAGAGATCAGGTTTCACCATGTTGTCCAGACTGGTCTTGAACTCCTGACCTCAGATGATCTGCCCACCTTGACCTCCCCAAGTGCTGGGATTAGACGTGAGCCACCGTGGCCAGCGTTCTGCGTTTTTCCGTTAACACCCTGTGAATGGGGAACTACCCTGTGGGGTTGGTACCTAGCCAGGGCAGGACTCAGAGGTACACCCCTCTCATTTTCGGTGGCAGGGGTGGGAAGATTTTTATTACCCTACCTAGACACTTGAATGTATTTTTTACATTTTATTTTATTTCTTTTGAGACAGAGTTTCGCTCTTGTCACCCAGGCTATAGAGACTGGGTTTCGCCATGTTGGCCAGGCTGGTCGACAGTTGAATTTAAACTACATATTTTTTTCAAATAACTTTGGACTACAGAAAGGACTCTTTGAAAGGGTATTCTAAAATAATTTCACCCAATTAGGTTTTAAACATTGATTGCCCTATTGTTGATTTCACAGATTTCCTTTTTTTAAAAAAAGTATTTTATTTGTTTATTTAGAATTTTTCTTTAAGAGACGGGGTATCACTCTGTCACCCAGGCTGGAGTGCAGTGGTGCAATTTCAGCTCACTGCAATCTCTGCCTCCCAGGTTCACGCAATTCTTATTTCTCAGCCTCCCAAGTAGCTGGGACTACAGGCACGCGCCACCATGCCCAGCTAATTTTTGTATTTTTAGTAGAGACGGGGTTTTACCATGTTGGCCTGGCTGGTCTCGAACTCCTGACCTCAAGTGATCTGCCCGCTTCAGCCTCCCAAAGTGCTGGGATTACAGGTGTGAGCCACCACACCTGGCTGGCAGTAGCTTTTAAAGGCTGTAGCTGAAGATTTTGTACTTGTCACATGGGGGAATATGACAATGTAAGCAGAAGACAGACTGATCATTATACTTTCCCCTGCTTCCGCTCTGGCTAGACTCCTTGACAGTGCTGCCCGGGGTCATGAAAAGATGGCCCCGGCTGCTTCCAGAAGGTATGCATCACCATGTCCACTCTGTGGCCTGGAGGGTGGGTGCAGGGGGACTGTCTGTCTTTGTATCTGTGTCTTTCAGTACAAATTTATTGAATGAATGAATGAATGAATGAAGCATTCTCCAAGAGAATTCTTAAATCATCTTAGGCAGTCATGGAATTTCCCAGCAAGTCAGCTTTTAGAGTCCTAAAAATATTTTCAGTATTCATCCCTTTAAGGAATATATCAAAAGCAATCAGCACCAACCAGGGTTTTTCAGCTGATTCCCAAACATGTGATAAGAAACACCGACTTCCTTGGGGGAGAATACTTGTTCAGGTGAAATTCTTGCGGAAATCCTTACAGCCCTGTGGTGTTCGCTAAGATATAGTAAGAATGTAAATAGCTAGGTACTTTGTTCTACCTCAAATACTTACCAGTTTAAACATTCTGCCATCATACCAAACAAACAAACAAGCAAACAAACAAAGGCACCAGCGTGTCGTTGGACATGCTGTTTTGTGTGGCTGAGACGCAGATCAAGAGAAATTTTTAAGAAAGACAATAAAGTGCAAAAATTGCCGAAGCGAATGTCACGATGGCTGGAGGGAAATAGATGTATAGTTGCCATATATGGTAATAAAAGAGAAGTCTGTGCAAATTTGCTCGACATTTATGGACTTCTATGATTCATCTCCCAGGGCCAGCAGCTCCAGCCAAGAGATATAGAACATCTTCAACTGTATTTCTTGCCTAAATTTTTTCGCTGCACAGAAGCCATGTTGCGTATTCAGAAGAAAATTGCAGGACCACGTAGAAAAGTCACTATTTGGGAACAGGCCCGAGAAAGCTGGCTTAGAGGAATTCCAGAAGTATTTGAAAGGCATTTGTTGACCAAACACATAGTAATTCTCTAAGCATCAACAGTTTTCCATAGATCAAAGCTCACATATACAGTGTATTTTCTGTGGTTAGTCACTCCAGAAATAGAGGGTTCTCTGCTTTGTTGACTGACTGACTCATAACGCAAACTCTTCTCATTTCATTTCATTTATTTATTTATTTATTTTTGAGATGGAGTTTCACTCTTGTTGCCCAGGCTGGAGTGCAATGGTGCAATCTTGGCTCCCTGCAACCTCAGCCTCCCCGGTTCAAGCAATTCTCCTGTCTCAGCCTCCCAAGTAGCTGGGATTATGGGCATGCGCCACCACACCAGGCTAATTTTGTATTTTTAGTAGAGACGGGGTTTCTCCATGTTGGTCAGGCTGGTCCCGAACTCCCGACCTCAGGTGATCCACCCATCTCGGCCTCCCAAACTGTTGGGATTACAGGCGTGAGCCACCACGCCCAGACCGTTTTATTATTTTTTTGAGAAACGGTCTTGCTCTGTCTCCCAGACTGGCGTGGAGTGGTGAGATCCCGGCTCACTGCAGCCTCAACCTCCCTAAGTTCAAGCAATCCTCCCACATCAGCCTCCCCAGTAGCTAGGACCATAGGCACACGCCACCACTTCCAGCTAATTTTTGTATTTTTTGTAGAGACAGGGCCTCGCCATGTTGCCTAAGCTGGTCTTGAACTCCTGGGCTCAAATAATCCTCCCACCTCAGCCTCCCAAAGTGCCCAAAGTGCTGGGATTACAGGCATCTGTTACCATGCCCAGCCTGTTTTTCATTTTAATCTGTGATGAGTGAGGTGCAATTTGTGGCTCCATTTCCAAGGACAGGGTGCAAAACAGGTACTGAGCCATGTGTGTCCTTCAGGCCGAGCAGCTTCTAAATTGTGTCCGTCTCTGATCAGGTCCCTGGAACTCTCCTGGGCAGCAGGCTCAGAAGAGACCAGCTTCTGTGGCCTTTGCAGCAAGTTGCTGTTAGATACACCTTTTAGAAGCCACATTCATGGCATCTCAAAGGACAGACATAAGACGTGCCCGGTATGACCACCACTCACTCCCACAGGACAGCCACTGTTTCCCATCCGGAATCTCCTGTGAAATGTGCTCATTTGAAAGCGGCACGCATCCTCAGAGCTGCAAAGTTGGGCATATAGATCAATATCAATTAGACTTCTTTTTAGATACACTCTATGCTCTGCAGGGACCTCAGGGGTCTCCGAGGGGTGGGACTTACTGGATGAAACCAAGTTGCTGCTTCTCTGGTGCCCTTGAACGGACTTTCTTGGCTGCAGTGATGTTGGGTCCCCTTTCTAGCCACGTGCTGCTCTGCCATTGGGGATGCCGAAGCTGGGGAGGACCAGGAAGCCTTTCTTTGCTTGGAAGCTTTTGTTTCCCCTTCGCTTGCTAGGTTGGAATAATCTACTGGGACACCTCTGAGCGTCTTTAAACATAAAATCGAGTTTCAAAGGTTTAAATTCCCTAGTTGCATGTTAGGCTTGGTTGCTATCTGTATGGTATAAATAATTCCATTTAGAAATTAAGAAATTATGGGCTGTATTTCCGATGTCATTGCCTCTGTAGTATCCCCCAACCACAAAAAAAAAAAAAAAAAAAAAAAAAAGCCATCTAGAAATTGTGAGGGTACCACTTAGATCTTTCGGGCTGCACGTGGGTGACCAGGTGCCTTGCCAAGATCCTGCCTTGGTTTCCATTTGTGTGTCTGAATGAGTGTCCCAGAAAGCATATGCACCGAGCTCTGTGTCTGCAAGTAGATTTACCCATCGTTCATTATTTATTACTCCTCTGAGCAGCTCTGTGAAGCTCGTAAACGTTGATAAACAATATGCACTGATGATGTAGCTAAGACAAAAGGCTGTCCTTTTCAAGCCACTTAATTTTAGGTAAGCTCGTTGCACGCAAGTAAGGAATAAACGTGAAGTCAGGCATCCAGGTGGAGAAACAAAGAAAATGCAACTGGAACTGCGTGAGGAGTGCCTGAAATCTGATTTGATTTGATTTGATTTTTGAGATGGAGTCTCGCTCTGTTGCCCAGGCTGGAGTACAGTGGCGCAGTCTTGGCCCACCGCAACCTCTGCCTTCCAGGCTCACGCAGCTATCCTGCCTCAGCCTCCCGAGTAGCTGGGACTACACGCACAGGCTACCACGCCCAGCTAATTTTTCTATTTTTAGTAGAGACAGGGTTTCACCATGTTGGCCAGGCTGTTCTTGAATTCCTGACCTCAGGTGATCCATCCACCTTGGCCTTCCAAAGTGCTGGGAATACAGGCATGAGTCTCTGCGTCCAGCTGAAAGGATACAATGTATTTAAAGACAAAGGAAAAAGAAAAGCTGTAATTGTGTTCACTTAGAAACATCTCCCCTTTCGACCAGGCATGGTGGCTTACGCCTGTAATCCCAGTGCTTTGGGAGGCCAAGGCGGACAATCCCCTGGTCAGGAGTTCGAGACCAGCCTGACCAACATGGAAAAAACCCATCTCTACTAAAACTAAAAAAATTAGCCGGTCGTGGTGGCACGTGCCTATAATCCCAGCTACTCGGTAGGCTGAGACAGGAGAATTGCTTGAACCCGGGAGGCAGAGGTTGCAGTGAGCGGAGATCACGCCATTGTACTCCAGCCTGGGCAACAAGAGCAAAACTCCATCTCAAAAAAAAGAAAGGAAGGAGGGAGGGAGGAAGGGAGGAAGACAGGAAGAGAGGGAGGGAGGAAGGCTCTATCTCCCATTTCATACCAATGTCTTTCCTGGTGTTCTTGTCGAAATGCATATATGTGTGTGAGATTCATTGCTGTAAAGTTGGGGTCAGACTGTGAACATGCTTTATAAAAGTTCATGGCTACTTTCACACATCCACCCCCTACGCATTTTCCAGATCTGAGCTCACGTGCCCCTTCCCCAAAGGAGACTTCTCTGCGGTCTGAGGTCAGGTCTGCCTCTTTTTTTCTTTTTCCTTCTGTTTTTTGGAAGCAGGATCTTACTCCGTCACCAGGCTGGAGTGCAGCAGCGCAGTCACAACTCACTGCAGCCTTGAGCCCCCAGGCTCAAGCAGTCCGCCCACCTCAGCCTCCCAAGTAGCTGGGGTTACAGGCACATGCCACCACACCTGGCTAATTTTTAAAATGTTTTTGTAGAGATGGGATCTTGCTGTGTTGCCCAGGCTGGTCTCAACCTCCCAGCTCAAGCGATCCTCCCTTAGCCTCCCAAGTAGCTGGGACTACAGACACATGCCGCTATACCCAGCTATTTTTTTTTTTAATTTTTAGTAGAGACTGGGCCTTGCTCTCTTGCTCAGGCTGGTGTCGAGCTCCAGAGCTCAAGCAGTCCTCCCACCTCAGCCTCCCACGGTGCTGGGGTGACAGGCGCGTGCCCCTGTCCCCGGCCAGGTCTGCCTCTTAAACTCCCTTTGTACCACGTGCCCCTTCTGCAGCACTGGCCACAAGTAAGTGTCATCCATGTAAGTGGGGATTTGACTCGTATCTCACCCACCACGCAACAGAAACCCAGGAAGCCCCGCAACCTGTGGGCTCTGTTCGTGATTGAAGGAGCCCTGGAAACAGGGCCAGAAGGCCCAAAATAGCTCCTCAACAAACAGTTTTCGAATAAATGGAAGTCATGTGCATCATTCCAGGTCTTTGCTGTTCTTCGAAAAATAATCATACTGACTCCAGGCTACAGTGAGCTATGATCATGCCACTGCATTCCAGCCTAGATGACAGAGCAAGACCTCGTTTCCTTAAAATGTTTATACCCACTACCCAATATGCAATTGTATTGCTTTCGTAAAATTCTCTAATAAATACTCCCCTGGTGTCGGAATCCACATGGTTTTTTCTAGTTCATCTCGGTTCTAAACACATGTGGAACATTCTTGGGCATAAATCTCTGCCTCCATCTCTGATTATTCTTACAGATAGACTCTTAAAAGTACTAAGAGGAAGGATTCATCTGCATTCTGATTTTAAATGTCCCATTTGTCTAAACGTTAGCAGGGCCTATGATCCGGAGTAAATGACACAGTGGCAAAAGTCAGAGTTACAGGTCCTGGTTGGCTTTAGAGAGTCCTGGGGTGAAGTGGTGCCTTTGGGGTCCATCCTGGTCTAGCAGAGGAGTCCCCTTGCCAGCAGTGTCCATAAATAGTTTGGGCCGGGCCCAGTGGCTCACGCCTGTAATCCCAGCACTTTGGGAGGCTGAGGCGGGTAGATCACCTGAGATCAAGAGTTCGAGACCACCCTGGCCAACATGCTGAAAACCCTGTCTCTACTAAAAATACAAAAATTAGGCAGGCATGGTGGCTCACACCTGTAATCCCAGCTATTCAGGAGGCTGAAGCAAGAGAATTGCTTAAAGTCGGGAGGAGGAGGTTGCAGTGAGCCAAGATCACACCATTGCACTCCAGCCTGGGCGACAAAGTGAGACTCCATCTCAAGGAAAAAAAAAAAAGAGTTAGCTTAGTGATGAGTCTGGGAAGGGCATCACTTTGCTCATTCATTTCATCTGCAAGTATTCACTGAGCGTCTGCCCTGAACCTAGCACCATCCGTGGCCCCAGGAATAGAATGGAGGAAGACCGTTCTGTTCTCAAGTGTCTCCTCAGGATGACCTCTCCTCAAGTGTCTCCTAGAAATTGAGACCTCACTAGAACATAAGCTCCCTCAGGGCAGGGACTGTGACTCTCTCAATCACTTCTTGTAGTAATCACTGAAATGGTTTTTGAATAAATTATAATACGTGGGCCGGGCATGGTGGCTCATGTCTGTAATCCCAGCACTTTGGTAGGCCAAGATGGATGGATCACTTGAGATCAGGAGTTTGAGACCAGACTGGCCCAAATAGAGAAACCCCATCACTACTAAAAAATAAAAAAAAATTAGCCAGATATGGTAACATGCCCCTGTAATCCCAGCTACTCAGGAGGCTGAGGCAGAAGAATCGCTTGAGCCTGGAAGGCGGAGGATGCAGTGAGCCAAGATCACGCCACTGCACTTCAGCCTGGGCAACAAAGCAAGACTCCATCTCAAACAAATAAAAAATAAAAATAAATATAGTATGTATAACATGTGGTTCCTCTCCTTGACAAATTCTAAATCTGTTGATATATAGATAGATCAGTAAATCACAGCTGTGTTTTCAAAGTTCTGAAATGTAACTAGAGATTTGTTTATTTTTGAGATGAAGTCTTGCTCTGTCACCCAGGCTGGAGTGCAGTGGCATGATCATAGCTCACTGCAGCCTCAACCTCCTGGGCTCAAGCAATCCTCCCTCTGCCTGCTCCCGAGTAGCTGGGACTGTAGGCGCTTGCCACCAGGCCCGGGTAATTTTTTAGAAATTTTATGTAGAGCAGGAGTCTCCCTATGTTGCCCAGACTGGTCTTGAACTCCTGGCTTCAAGCAGTCCTCCTGTCTGGGCCTCCCAACATGTTGGGTTTACGGGTGTGAGCCACCGTGTCCAGTCAGAGGTTTAGACATGAATAGTTATTCAGAAAGGGACTTGGAAGAATATTTTAAAATCAGACCTAGAGGCAAGTCAGGCTTATTTAAGAGAATTAACCAATGGAGCCTCCATCTGGCTTCTCCCCTTTCCCACCACTGATCCCTGGCAATGAGGAGAAATCCCTGTGCCAGGTGTGCCACACGTGACTTTGGAGACCGGGCAGGGCAGGTGCCAACCCAGGCTACTGGAGCTGGCACTTGCACGCCCCTCTCAGTGGGGTATCTGATCCCCAGATGCCAGTGAGGGTCTGGGTGTCCTGTCTGAGCTGCCCCAAGGCCACACGCGGGATCTCAGAGTGGGCAATTGGCCTTGCCCTTGACAGTGAGCAGTTCTCAGCTCTGAGACCAGAAGAAGGCTTAGTGCAACCATTTCTCAAAATTTTCAGTCTCTTAAAATTGGGGGCTCCGGAGAGCTTGTGTGTGTGTGCGCACGTGTGTGTTGTATCTGTCAGTACTGATTGCGTTAGACGTGAAAGCTGAGGAGTCTGCAAAGCACAGGAACACACAGACACAGGTACCACCGGTGTCAGAGTAAAGCTGTCATCACACATCACAGCCATCTAGAAAACACTCTACGCTTGCGGAAGAAGGCAGGTAACAAGAGGAGTTTTGACCTTGTGGACCCTTGAAAGGATCTGGGGAGCCAGGAGCCCCCAGATCCCACTTGCAGGATCACCGGCTTAGCAGCATTGGCCTCCAGGCTCCGCCATGATCCTGAGCCGTGGCCCCGTGCTGCCAGATTGCGGTCTCTGTGGAGTTAGAATCCGCCCTTCTTCCAAGTCCTTTGCATCATCCTCAGCCTTTATCCTCCTCGGTCCACATTCAGGCATTTCCACTGAGATAAACACCCAAACCCCGCCTGCTTCTCATCATCAAACAAGGCTTTTTTTTTTTTTTTTTTTTTTTTTCCTTCTTTTGAGACATAGTCTTATTCCGTTGCTGATGCTGGAGTGGAGTGCAGTGGCGCGATCTCGGCTCACTGCAGTCTCCGCCTCCTGGGTTCAAGAGATTCTCCTGCCTCAGCTTCCTGAGTGGCTGGGATTACAGATGCCAGCTAACACTCCTGGCTGTTTTTTTTGTTGTTGTTGTTGTTTTTTGTTTTTTTTTTTGTATTTTTAATAGAGACAGAGTTTCACTATGTTGGCCAAGCTGGTCTTGAACTCCAGACCTCATGCGATCCGCCTGCCTCAGCCTCCCAAAGTGCTAGGATTACAGGTGTGAGCCACCGCGCCCGGCCTCATCATCAGACAGGTCTTGAACATTCCCTGTTGCTCGGGAACTCTGTGGCTTCAGGCTACCCCTCGCTGCTTACCAGCAGGCACCCTATGTTCAAACCCTGCACCCTCATCTCGGCTCGCTACCCCTCCAGTCCCCCAAAGCCAGCCCTTCCCATCGTGGAGTTGAGCCACGCACCACGCAAAAACCACAGCATCAGTGTTGGAGACTTTCTGCCAGGACCCGGAACGTGTCTTAAATGGCGCAAAGACGTTTAAATGGGAAGAAATTACAGCAGGAGTGAGTTTATCCCTTTCAAGATAATCTTATTTAATAACCAAAAAACTCACAAAGATGTGCGTTTTATCCAACTACAAAAGCAGCGTGGCAGGTTATGTATTGTGGTAATTATATGTTTGGGGTTTCATTCCTCCTTTAAACCAGATTTCTATTATTTCAGAAAATCAGCCATTCTAGAAAAGGACTATTCATTTATTTCATTGCTGCGTGGCCCCTACACTGTAAAAATAGGTCAAGAACAGTAATCTAAATTGACTGCTGATAAATAATTAAAGCTAATGGAATTTTTCTCAAACCTGTGAACTGAAATCTTTGAGAAATTGCCAGGACATACTTACTGTCTGCTGTTGTATAGAAAGATATTTTTTATTTAATATTTCAGTTTAAATGCCATTTAAAATTGCCCTTTTCTATCACAAGGACTGGAAGGAGTATGTGTTCATCTATAAAAGTAACCAGAGGAACGATGCCACATTGATGGCCATACGGTTCATCTTCAGATGAGATGGGAAGTGACAGTTTCGGTGTCCTGGAACTAAAGAAACTTCATTTTTCACTGAACTGGATTTTAAGTTGAGGTCTACGATCCGTATATCACATAATATATATTGTCTTGTTTTTAAAGACTCCATATGTGGTCTGAGCTGTTGTATACATGGATAAGGGAGACTTCCAGCTATCTTAAACGACATCCAGGAAAATAAATACGAAGAACATTTTTTCTTTTGCCAATAATTACTATTCTCTCATTGGTGCTACCAGGACCTTATAAAAAGACACTGAGGCCAGGCACAGTGGCTCACGCCTGTGATTCCCACATTTTGGGAGGCTGAGGCAGGTGGAACTCTCAAGGCAGGTGGAACTCTCAAGGCAGGTGGAGTTGGAGACCAGCTTGGCCAACGTGGTGAAACCCTGCCTCTACTAAAAATACAAAAATTAGCCAGGCGTGGTGGCAGGTGCCTGTGATCCCAGCTACTTGGGAAGCTGAGGCAGGAGAATCGCTTGAACCTGGGAGGCGGAGGCTGTAGAAAGATGAGATCGCACCACTACACTCCAGCCTGGGCAACAAGTGAAACTCCGTCTGAAAAAAAAAAAAGAAAAAGAAAATGTGAGCTCAGACTAGGGTAGAGGCGAGAGCAGAGCATTGCCCCAGGTGGGTGGGGCAGGTCTGGAACAGAAGGTGACAACTGAACAGGCTGAGCCACAGGGCCAGGTCTCTCAGGGTCCCTGCCTCTAGCCCCGTTGGCAACAATCTTGCAAGAGTCAGAATCAAGTCTTTCGGAAGTGACCCAGTTCAGCCCCCCACTACGCCCACCCTGCTCCAGTGCTCTTGGAAAGACTACGCTGTCACCAAAGCAGAAAGTCTCCCACCCCTGAGCTGTCCCTGTAGAGGATGGGATACCACCAAGAGATGTGGCACCTCTTCAACACAGTCGGGGTTCTTTCCCAGAAAAGCGTCCAAGTTACTGTAGAGTGAAAAAAAATCCAAAAAAATCTGGATTACCAGATTGTTTTTTTCGTGGCTGGTCACTCAGGCTGGAGCGTAGTGGCACGTTCATAGGTCTGTGCAGTCTCAGACTCCTAAGTTCAAGCCGCCCTCCCACCGCAGCTGCCAAAGTAAATAGGACTACAAGCCTGCACAGGCTTGTACAGGCTGATCTCAGACTCCTAGGCTTCAGGGGTCCACCCACCTCAGCCTCCCAGAGTGCTGGGATTATGGCTGAGATCATGCTTCACTAATTTTTGTATTTTTTTTAAAGAGACGTGGTTTCACCATGTTGCCCAGGCTGGTCTCAAATGTGTGGGCTCAAGCAAGCCTCCTGCTCTGGCCTCCCGAAGTGCTGGGATTACAGGCGTGAGTTACCAGACTTTTTTTGGAGTTTCACTTTTGTTCCCCAGGCTGGAGTGCAATCTCGGCGCACCGTAGCCTCCACCTCCCAGGTTCAAGCAGTTCTCCTGCCTCAGCCTCCCAAGTAGCTAGGATTACAGGCATGTGCCACCACGCAAATTATGTATTTTGTATTTTTTTAGTAGAGACGGGATTTCTGCATGTTGGTTGGGCTGGTCTCGAACTCCTGACCTCAGGTGCTCCACCTGCCTCAGCCTCCCAAAGTGCTGGGATTCCAGGCGTGAGCCACCACGTCTGGCCCAAATATTTTAAAAATAGAGATGACTTGCTAACTTTGGAGATGTGTTTGTAATTCACAGCCTCCTTCTGTGTATGCATGTGTCTGTGCTGATTGCAGCGAGCTGCTTGTTGCAAATATAAACAGTGTCCCCGGAGCCTCGCTCCTGCACACAGAGGTGGACCTCCTCAAGGCAGCTCAACGTGTCGCCAGCTCTGGGTCCCTGGCACAAGACTCTGGGATGTGGGGAGCAGAAGAGAGCTCACAGGGATTGGGAAGGCCCTAAGAGGGAGCAGAGCCTTCCAGAGAGGGCCCCGGGAGTGTGTGTGTCAAGATTTGCACTCGTACATTACAGGTGCAGTTGAACACTGCATGACCGTTTTGTCTGTCTCTATTTTGCTTTTATGTCAGAATGGTTTCCTTCAGCAATTGTCATTACCTAGAAAATTCCTTAATGGCATTTTGGTGTTCGATTCTCTGACCTAAAAACTGAGTTGTGAATCAGCAGTTTCTAGAATAATGGAAATCCAGCCACAGTAGCTCACGCCTGTAATCCCAGCACTCTGGGAGGCCGTGGTGGGTGGATCACTTGAGCCTAAGAGTTTGCGATCAGCCTGGGCCACATGGTGAAACCCCGGCTCTACAAAACATGCAAAAATTAGCCGGACATGGTGGCGCATGCCTGTAGTCCCAGCTATTCTGGAGGCCGATGGGAGAATTGCTCCTGCCCGGGAGAACAAGGCTGTAGTAGTGAGCTATGATTGCGCCACTGCACTCCAGCCTGGATGGAAGAGTGAGACACTGTCTCAGAAAAAACAAAAAGGAGAGGCGAATGGAAATCCTTTCACATAGAAACATCTCTGTGTAAACATGATTTACTTGCAGTGTACTCAGAGAAGAGACAGTTGACATATGAGCTATTTTGGCTTTCGCCCACAGACATCTGATAGGAATTATCTCAAGGACATCGCTCTCTGTGTATTAAGATGTGTGTTGCTTTTTGCTCAATAGGTGGGATGGGATGGAAGCAAGGTGGAAACATCACTGACAAACCTGTAACTGAATTAAGTGTGTAACTCTAAGTAATTAAGTTTTAAAATTATCAGGTCGGGTGGCCCAAGCCTGTAATCCCTGCACTTTGGGAGGCTGAGGTGGGCAAATTACTTGAGGTCAGGAGTTCAAGACCACCCTGGCCAACATGGTGAAGCCCCGTCTCTACTAAAAATACAAAAATTAGCACGGCGGGTGGCTCGCACCTGTAATCCCAGCTGCTTGGGAGGCTGAGGCAGGAGAATTGCTTGAAACTGGGAGGTGGACATTGGAGTGAGCTGAGATCACATCACTGCACTCCAGCCTAGGCGACAGAGTGAGACTCCGTGTCAAAAAAAAAAAATTTTTTTTTTTGTTTTTTTTTTTTTGTTTGTTTGTTTTTTGAGACGGAGTTTCGCTCTTGTTACCCAGGCTGGAGTGCAATGGCGCGATCTTGGCTCACCGCAACCTCCGCCTCCTGGGTTCAAGCAATTCTCCTGCCTCAGCCTCCTGAGTAGCCGGGACTACAGGCACGCGCCACCATGCCCAGCTAATGTTTTCTATTTTTAGTAGAGACGGGGTTTCACCATGTTGACCAGGATGGTCTCGATCTCTTGACCTCGTGATCCACCCGCCTCGGCCTCCCAAAGTGCTGGGATTACAGGTGTGAGCCACCGCGCCCGGCAAAAAAGAGTTTTTAAACATGTGTTCACCGCCTCGTTATCATTCATTCCACTGTGGTTTTGACCAACCTGAGCCCCACTTTTTCCAGTTTATGACCACAAAGAAGGATTGCATGGGTGTGCCTGAGGACCAGTAAGTGGCAGAGTCTGCATTTTCTGATGCTGTCCAGACAGCAGCTGTCCTAGAAAGATAGTCAATCATATCATGTCCTTGCTCACGGACAATGGAGAATCCTGTGGGTCAGAATTGAGCATCTTTTTTTGAGACAGAGTCTCTGTTGCCCAAGCTGGAGTATGATGGCTCGATCTTGGCCCACTGCGGCCTCAACCCCCTACTCCCACCCCGGGTCCAAGGGATTCTCCCGCCTCAGCCTCCGGAGCAGCTGGGACTACAGGCGCTGTATTGCCCAGGCTGGTCTCGAACTCCTCGGCTCAAGCAATCCTCCCACCTTAGCCTCCCAATGTGCTGGAATTATAGGAGTGAGCCACCGCGCCTGGCCGGAATGGAACATCTTTGTATCTGTGTTCTTAGTTTAGCACAAAACTGAATAATATTTGCAGGCAGCAAAATTGGATCAGGAATTTCTCAAACTGCCAAAGATGAAATTAGAATGAGTGATTTTTGGCTGGCGGCTTGAAGTACATATATATCAGTTGGTGTATGATACGTGTGAATATATAGTGGTTTTTCCCTCTTCAACTGTCTTTAAATATGTGTGTGTGCGTGAGTATGTGTACAAACACACATTCAGCTTTAATATCAAAAAGGTTATTTTAGTAGGTCTGTTAGGAGAGTGAATATGCTCAAAAGGGGAAAAACTACATGGATGGGGTGAGAGGAGTGTGCTTTATTTAAGGACATTATGAAAGGCATAGCCCTTCCGCTTCTGCCTTTCTGGAATGCTGTAATAGAATATAGAAATGATTATATCATCTCCTGTACTTCTCAGAGCTGGTGATTGTGTGAGGCTGGCCCTGTGCCAGGTTGGCAGGGTTGGGGCCAACCCGGGGAGGCAGGACTGGTAAGGTGCACTGCCGTTCAGGGCTTAGCATGGCCCCTGCACCCCAGCCCCCTGCCCTCCTTCATCAAGCTCTGCCCGCTTCCATTTCTCTGCTGTGATCTCACACCTCAGCCCCACCAGCTTTCTCATTCCATAACCTCATCTGCCTTGTCTCTTTCCCCTCTGAATCTGGACCCTTATTAAGCCTTTTTTTATTTTTATTTTTATTTATTTATTTATTTATTTTTGAGCCAGAGTCATAGCCTGTCACCCAGGCTAGAGGGCAGTGGTGCAATCTCAGCCCACTGCAACCTCTGCCTCTGGGGTTTAAGTAATCCACCTCAGCCTCCTGAGTAAGGCTGGGACTACAGGCATGCACCACCACACCCAGCTAACTTTTGCGTTTTTAGAAAAGACAGAGCTTTGCCATGCTGGCCAGGCTGGTCTCGAACTCCTGACCTCAGGTGATCCACTTGCCTCGGCCTCCCAAAGTGCTGGGATTACAGGTGTGAGCCACCAAGCCCGTCCATATCTGTCCTTTCATTCATTCCCTTGGCATCCATTCCATGTCTTTTCGAGTCCCCACTGTGTGCCAGGCCCCGTGGTGGTTTTCCCCGGGCCCTGCTGGGATCACGCAGTAACCTTTCTTCCATCAGTCTTTACCCCATCCACCCTCTTTTCCCTCATTTCCCTTTGCGTGCTGTTTTGCCCTCCACATTTCTGAAAAGCGCAATGGGTGAAATGCGGTGGTGTGTTAACTTCCTGTTGCTGCTGTCGCAACCTGCCATATGCCAAGTGGCTTCAAACAACAGAAATTTATTGTCTGACAATGCTGGAGTTCAGGAGTCCAAAATGGGATTTCCCAGGCTGGAATCAATGTGTCAGACAGAGTTGTGTTCCTATTCGAAGCTCCGGGTTTCCTGGCAGTTTCCAGCTTCTCGGGCTGCCTGCGTTCTGGTAGCATTCCGACCTCTGAGCCTCCTGCCTCTCTCTTACAAGGACCACTGGGATTACACCAGACCCACCTGGATAATCCCGGGTCATCCCCTGACTCATGATCCCTAACATAATCCCATCCGCAAAAGCCCCTTTTGCCATTGCAATCTAACGTATTCACGGGTGCTAGCTATTAGGATGTGGTTACCTCTGGAGGACTATTACTGGTGCTGACCACAGATAGCCTTACTTATATGAAAGAGATTGGTGGCCGGGCATGGTGGCTCACGCCTGTAATCCAAAACACTTTGAGAGGCCAAGGCAGCCATGTCGCTTGAGCCTGGGAGTTTGAGACCAGCCTGGGCAACATGGTGAAACCCAGTTTCTACGTAAAATATACAAACTAGCTGGGTATGGTGGTGCATGCCTCTAGTCCCAGCTACCTTGGGGGTTGAGGTGAAGGATACCTTGAACCTGGGAGGTGGAGGTTACAGTGAGCCGCGATCGTGCCACTGCACTCCAGTCCAGATGACAGAGAGAGACCCTGTCTCAGGGAAAAAAAAAAAAAAAAAGAAAAAGAAGGAGATTAGCAAAGAAACCTATTTTTTTTTTTTTTTTCATTGAACTTGGTGTAAAAATACAGAAAATCATCTAGTGGAAGAAGAAACAGGATTGATTTCTCTGAAGAAATAATAGTAGCATGTTTAGAAATGCATCCTTTAGAGCAGTATACAGTTAAAAGGGAAATTCTAATGCTCCTTGACCAAATGTTTCTACAGGATCACAGTACAAAATAATGTGGGCTGATGATATTCGTCAAAAAACTTGTGGTACAGTGGCCAGGCATGGCAGCTCACACCTATAATCCCAGCACTTTGGGAGGTCAAGACAGGTGGATCACTTGAGTCCAGGAGTTCAAGACCAGCCTGGACAACATAGCAAAACCCTTGTCTCCACAAAAAAAAAAATAAGAAAATTAGCAAGGCATGATGGTGTGTGCCTGTAGTTTCAGCTACTCAGGAGGCTGAGGCAGGAGGATTGCTTGGATCCAGGAGGTTGAGGCTGCAGTGAGCTCTGATCACACCACTGCACTCTAACCTGGGTGACAGAGCAAGATCCTGTCTCAAAAAAACAAAAACTTGTGATACAGTCTGTCCTGTAGGTCCCTGTGCGATGATGGAAAAGTTCTGTATCTGCATGGTTTGAAGCAGGAGCCATCAGCTCCAAGTGGCTTCCAAATCCTTGAAATGTGGCGAGGGTAACTGGGAAACTGAATTTTCCAAATTTATTTAATTTTAATTAATCTATATTTAAATATAAACCATATATGGCTATATGTGTTGGTAGAGAATAAGACTTCCTTACCTGGGGTCTTGAGATAGGTCTTACTTAGGAAGGCTCTGATAAAATAATTTGCAGTTTTATTTCTGAGGGCAAGGCCAATAGCTGTCCTCAGATTCTCAGAAGGCCTCAGGAACCAAAATGTGGGCTGGGCACAATGGCTTACAACTGTAATCCCCACACTTAAGGAGGCTGAGGTGGGCGGATCACCTGAGGTCAGGAGTTTGAGACCAGCCTTGCCAACATGGTAAAACCCTGTCTCTACTAAAAATACAAAAATTAGCTGGGTGTGGTGGTAGGGACCTGTAGTCCCAGCTACTCGGGAGGCTGAGGCAGGAGAATCACTTGAACCTAGGAGGCGGAGGAGGTTGCAGTGAGCCAAGATCACACCACTGCACTCTAGCCTGGGCCACAGAGCAAGACTCCATCTTAAAAAAAAAAAAAAAAAGTTTCAATGCCTAAACTTTCAGTAAAATAACATATTATCTTAGACAAGTCTTTTCAAAGTATTTGAAGCACTTTCTTGTTACTTCATTTTGAATAAAATGCTCTGAAAGAGATCATACACACTCACCTATTGGATGTCCTGGTGTTTAAAAATGAGCACTGGTGGCTTGGGATAAAATTTATTGTGACTCTGTCAGACGTGGATTCAAAACAGGCTGTATCTTCCACTAACAGTGCATTGAAATGGCAGCTGCAGGGGGGGCACGGTGGCTCATGCCTGTAATCCCAGCACTTTGGGAGGCCAAGGCAGGCAGACCACCTGAGATCAGGAATTTGATACCAGACCAGCCTAGTCAACATGGGGAAACCTTGTATCTACAAAAATCAGCCGGGTGTGGTGGTGGGCGCCTGTAATCCCAGCTACTTGGGAGGCTGAGGTGAGAGAATCTCTGGAACCTAGGAGGCAGAGGTTGCAGTGAGCTGAGATCACACCACTGCACTCCAGCCTGGGTGACAGAGTGAGACTCCGTCTCAAAAAACAAAAAAAAAAAAAAAAAAAAAAAAAACAAAGCAGCTAAAATGCAGCGCAGTGGCCCAGGTCAATTTCAGATAGGAACAGCAGTCAAACCCCCATTGTAGTCTATTTTATTCTAAGCAAATTATCTCATTTAGACTAACAGCAGAAGCTTTAGTCTGTAGCACGTCGAAAATGAGGTGTATGTGACCAGGACTTAGTAGAAATAAAATATCGTTGTAGGCCGGGTGGGGTGGCTCACGCCTGTAATCCCAGCACTTTGGGATGCTAAGATGGGTGGGTCTCTTAAGCCTAGGAGTTTGACCCTAGCCTGAGCAACATGATGAAACCCATCTCTACAAAAAAAAAAAATACAAAAATTAGCCAAGCGTGGTGTCATACCCCTGCAGTCTCAGCTACTTAGGTGCCTGAGATGGAAGGATGGCTCTAGTCCGGGAGGCAGAGGTTGCAGTGAGTCAGGATTGTGCCACTGCCCTCCAGCCTGGTCGACAGAATGAGACTCCTTCTCAAACAATGACGACAATAAAAATGGACCACCTCGTTGTACTCTTAAATAAGTTTAAATCCTGGAGCACCAGTTGGTGTTATTTGTGTTTTAGGAGTGCAGGAATGGGCAAGGTCCCAGGCTTGCTTTAGAGAATGACAGATAATCAGCACTGACTGCCACGCTGTTTTTTAGGAGGCCTTAACCGATGTTTCCCTTTTTTCTCCTCCTCGAATGGCTGCTTCCTGACCTCTGCCTCCTGCTCCAGGATTTGCGCAAGCAGGTAGCGCCGCTGCTGAAGAGCTTCCAAGGAGAGGTAAGCTTTTCTGTTCATTTTCTATCCTGAGTCACCCTGCGCGGCTAACCGGTCTGTCTGTACTTACGTCGAAGAAACACTCTGGACAGAAGGGACTGCCCAGATAGATGGTGCCTTCCCAGCTGCTCCGACCCAGTGCCATGCAGATTTTGCGCTCTGTGATGTGGTTTTCCATTGGGTCCTTGGTGAAAGCCCTCCTGGAAAAGGAACCTGTTCTCAGAATATACAGAGGTGTGGTGGATTCCGAGCAGAAGCGCCCTGTGTGGTTGCAACGGGCAGGTTGTTTGCGCCATGGCCTTTAGGAGCCCATGCGTCCCCTCTGGGAAGTCGCCTCATTCCTAGAGCTAAGCTGGTCTGGGGCTACCACTGCCATGAGTGTGTACCATGAGTGCAGCGCTTTGGTGATAGGCTGGCAGCGGCAAAGGGATGCTGCTTGATTGTAGGCTTGAAACAGAGCATCAGGCAGAAGCCACGAGGAGCAGGTCTGGGCTGGTAGAAGGAAGTGGTTTCTAACGGATCCTTCCAGAGAAGGACTGAGCCATCTGGCAGACGGCATGTGGGTGGCAAGTCACCTGGGACATCCACACTGGCTACTTATTAGTGGGAACAGCAGCTATGGAGGGGACTGGGGCTCCGAGCAGGTGACACGCCTTGCCAGCCCTTTGTGTAAAGATTCAGTGATATTTAGAAAACCAGAAATTATATTATTGTTTCGGATTTATTGAATCTCACCTCTTTAGCTTCTCCCATTGGGAAAACAGAATGGGGAATCATAGCAGGTTGGTGAGAGAATGAAACGAGACATTTCCAAAGCCCCTGAAAGAGCCCGTATTGGTACAGTCTTAGGAATTTCTTTTTTCCTTTTCTTTTTTTTCTTTTTGAGACAGAGTCTTGCCCTGTCACCCAGGCTAGAATGCAGTGGCGTGATCTTGGCTCACCGCGACCTCCACCTCCCAGGTTCAAGCGAGTCTCCTGTCTCAGCCTCCTGAGTAGGTGGGATTACAGGTGCGCACCGTCACGCCCGACCAAGTTCTGTGTTTTTTTTTTTTTTTTGAGACGGAGTTTCGCTCTTGTTACCCAGGCTGGAGTGCAATGGCGCGATCTCGGCTCACCGCAACCTCCGCCTCCTGGGTTCAGGCAATTCTCCTGCCTCAGCCTCCTGAGTAGCTGGGATTACAGGCACGCGCCACCATGCCCAGCTAATTTTTTGTATTTTTAGTAGAGACGGGGTTTCACCATGTTGACCAGGATGGTCTCGATCTCTTGACCTCGTGATCCACCTGCCTCGGCCTCCCAAAGTGCTGGGATTACAGGCGTGAGCCACCGCGCCCGGCCTAAGTTCTTTGTTTTTAATAGAGATGGGGTTTCACCATATTGGCCAGGCTGTTCTGGAACTCCTGACCTCAGGTAATCCACCTACTTCGGCCTCCCAAAGTGCTGGAATTTCAGGCGGGAGCCACCATGCCCAGCAGGGATTTTATTTTGTTACAACTATTAAGTCACAGGGAACACGTGGGGCAAGGGCAGGAGAGATACAGCCATGAGATGTAGCAGGTTTCGCTTGGGACACAGGTGACATGGGCCTTATGTGGAAGGCTGGGTTCCTGGGTCCAGAGCTCCACAGCAAGCAGTCGGGCTTCCATTTGGGAAATTCTTCAGCTGGAAGCGTGAGCAGGGATTGAGTGATCGAAGGAGGCTGGAGGCTGGGGAGATTGTAGACAGAGAAAGCTGATTTCAGGACATCAAAAGGGACCAGCGTAGAAAGAAGACACAGCAGTTGGTGATGGCTGGAAATTTTAGAGGGTAGAACAGCGCTCGTCTCTTCTTATGATGTTCTTCCTGCCTCATTCAGCCCCCCATGCACGTAGCTTGGTCCAGCCAGCAGGACACCCGCATCCCAGGGCCTTTTTCTCAGAACTGCATCCCCGAGCCCGCACTTGATGAGTGAGACTGTTACCTGACACCTAACCACATTTGATCTCACCTGCACCATTACCTGTTCAGCAGCTTTTGAGAGACCCACTGCTCTCCTAGTTCCCCAGCTCAAAGAGTTCAGTGTGCTTTTTCGGTGTTTGCTTGTTTTTCTTTCTTACTGAACAATTTCAAAGCTGTATAAAAATGGAAACATGAGTACAGCGAACACTGTACGCTCTTCACCCAGACCCGCGGTCGTTAACATTTCACCCCACGGACCTCCCCACTTCCCTCCCCGCCCGCCACCTTTGCTGAGCGTTTGGAAGTAAGATGCAGACAGCAGGCACTGTGTCCCTCGAACACACATTCGAGGCTCCCGAAGCTAAGGAAACATGAACATTTTCCAACATTACCGCAATAACCACAGATATCACACCTGGGAAAATTCACAATCATTCCAGGTCATCTCATATTTGATCCAAAATCAAATTTTTCCAGTTATCCCCAAGATGCCTTTGATAACGGCCCTCCCCACAACTGGGGTCCAATCGGGTTCACACATTACATTTGGAAATCTGTCTATCTATAGATCCATCAGTTCATCACCTGTTTTATATTTTTCCATTAAAAAAATTTTTTTTTGAAACAGAGTCTTGCTCCGTAACTCAGGCTGCAGTGCAACGGTGCTATCAGGGCTCACTGCAGCCTCCACCTTTTGCCTTAGCAATCCCCCCACCTTGAATAGCTGGGACTATAGGTGTGCACCACCACGTCAGGCTAATTTCCTTTTACTTTTAGTAGAGACGGTGTTTCAATATGTTACCCAGGCTTGTCTGGATGTCCCGGGCTTAAGCCATCCTCCCACCTTGGCCTCCCAAAATGCCCTGATTACAGACATGAGCCACTGTACCCAGCCCCTCCACCATCTCCTTTGATGTGGTACATCCTCTCCATCTCCTTCATTTTTAATTTATTTTGTTTTGTTTTCTAGACAGGGTCGCACTCTGTCCCCCAGGCTGGAGTGAAGTGGTGCAATCTCGGCTCACTGCAATCTCCACCTCCCCATTTCAAGCGATTCTCATCCCTCAGCCTCCTAGTAGCTGGGACGACAGGTGCCCACCCCCACGCCCAGCTAATTTTTATATTTTTAGTAGAGACGAGGTTTCACTGTGTTGACCAGGATGGTCTCAACCTTCTGACGTCATATGATCTGCCTGACTCAGCCTCCCAAAGTGCTGGGATTACAGATACGAGCCACTACGCCCGCCCTGATTTTCTTTTTTAAGAATCTTAGCTAATTATCTTATAGATTAGCCCATACTCTCAGTAGGATAACGGGTTAGATTCCTGATATCTTAAATTCGAAATACCCAAGAAACATCTAGGCTAAGCTTCCATTTGCCTATTTTTTCTTTTAAAGGCCATTTGAAAACAATAAATAAATAAAATTAACAGGGATTTTGAATACACATAAAAAGGTAATTTTTTAGCACCATTAATTAATATTTATCAAGCCTCTGCTAATTATCATATTTTAAAATATATGATCTATACTTAAGGTATACAACGTGATGCCATGGGATACATAACAGACAGTAAAATGGTTTAGAGGGAAGCCAATTAACATATGCGTCATCTCCTGTAGTTACTGTTTCTCGTGTATGGCAAGAGCAGCTAAGATGTCATTCAGCAGAAATCCCTCATGTTGCAACTACGTTTACTACAGTCCTCATGTCACACATTAAATCTTAGACACTCCCAGCATCATTCCTTCCGAAATGCTACATTTATATTAAATAATTTGTGCTGATTTTTTTTTTTTTTTTTTTTTTTTTTTTTGAGATGGGACCTGGCTCTGTCACTCGGTGGAGAGCCTGCCTCCCAGGGTCAAGCAATTCTCCCACCTCAACCTCCCAAGTAGCCAGAACCACAGGCGCATGCCACCACGCCTGGCTAAATTTTTTTTTTTTTGTGAGAGGCAGGGAATTTCACCATGTTGGCCAGGCTGGACTCGAACTCCTGAGCCCCAGTGATCCACATGCCTCGGCCTCCCAAAGGGCTGGGATTACAGGCATGGGCCACTACGCCTGGCCTGGAAGTGGTTTTAAAAATATTTTACTTTCATTATGATGTGTTGCTATTAAAAAGGTGATCATGCCTGTAATCCCAGCACTTTGGGAGGACAAGGCAAGAAAATCGCTAGAGCCCAGGAAATCGAGACCAGCCTGGTCAATAGAGTGAAACCCTGTCTCAGGCTCACGCCTGTAATCCCAGCACTCTGGGAGGCTGAGGTGAGTGGATCGCCTAAGGTCAGGAGTTTCAGACCAGCCTGGCCAACATGGTGAAACCCTGTCTCTACCAAAAATACAAAAGTTAGCTGGGCATGGTGACGTGTGCCTGTAATCACAGCTACTCAGGAGGCTTAAGGAAGGAAAATTGCTTGAACCCGGGAGGTGGGGGTTGCAGTAAACCAAGATCACTCCAGCCTGAGTGACAGAGCGAGACTCCATCTCAAAAAAAAAAAAAAAGTAAATAAATTTTGAAATATTATAGTGAAATGATTACTTGTAGTTATTTATAACAAAATCATAAAATGTAACTCACACTGAAATTAGTTATTTATTATCGATTTATTGATCACGATACCTATTTTGGGTGTTTCACAAGCCCAGCAAATTGATGGGTGGTATGAGGGAAGCGTACCCTTAATATTCAGTCAAATTTAAAGCTTATTCTAGTCCAGCCATAATTTAGACAATCCGTTCAGTAAAGTCATACGCACGTCCTCTAGAAAAATGCCGTCCTCCCACCTGTCTGGCCAATCCTTGCTTCTCTTCCTAAGGAGGGTCGTGGTGCGGAAGGTTGAGGGGTTGAGGGGCTGGCTCAGAGAACTTCTTGGTAGTAGGTGAGCAAGAGTCCTCAGGGAGGAAAATCCTCTTAAAAAAATAACTTGAGTGCTCATCCAGGCACGGTGGCTCATGCCTGTAATCCCAAAACTTTGGGAGACCAAGTCGGGCAGATCGTGGGGTCAGGACATTGAGACCATCCTAGCCAACATGGTGAAACCCCGTCTCTGCTAAAAATACAGAAAATCAGCGGGGCGTGGTGTCACGCACCTGTAATCCCAGCTACTCAGGAGGCTGAGGCAGGAGAATCGCTTGAACCCCGGAGGTGGAGATTGCAGTGAGCCGAGATCGCGCCACTGCAGCCCAGCCTGGGGCACCAGAGTGAGACTCCCTCACAACACAAAAAAAAAAAAAAAAAAAAAAAAAAAAAAAAAAAAAAAAGAAAGAAGGAAGGAAGGAAAGAATTTGTATGCTCCTATTAGAGAAGAAATGAAAGACTAACAATATATGCACTAAACATTAGCTTTATAAAAGTGCAATAGGCGGCCAGATGCTATGGTTCACACCTGTAATCCCAGCACTTTGGGTGGCCGAGGCGGGTGGCTTACAAAGTCAGGAGTTCAAGACCACCATGACCAACATGGTGAAAACCCGTCTCTACTAAAAATACAAAAAGTTAGCTGGGCCTGATGGTGCATGCCTATAATCCCAGCTACTCAGGAGGCTGAGGCAGGAGAGTCACTTGAACCTGGGAGGCAGAGGTTGCAGTGAGCCGAGATCATGCCACTGCACTCCAGCCTGGGCAACAAGAGCAAAACTCCATCTCAAAAAAAGAAAAAGAAAAGAAAAGAAAAAGTACAGTCGGCTCATGTGCTGGCCCACACCTGCAGTCCCACCACTGTGGGAGGCCAAGGCAGGAGAGTCATCTGAGGCCAGGAGTTCAAGATCAGCCTGGCCAACATAGCAAGATTCCATCTCTATTAAATAAATATACAACAGAATAAGTTCAAATAGAATGAAGTAAATGATAGATATAATAATAGTAAATATATTAAGAACAGATATGAATGTAAAAGAAAACAAAGAGCCAAGAGAGAAACATTCCAAAAGTTGTTTGTTTGAAAATACCACTGCAGGGCTGGCACAGTGGCTCACGCCTGTAATCCCAGCCCTTTGGGATGACAAGGCAGGCAGATCATGAGGTCAAGAGAGCAAGACCATCCTGGCCAACGTGGTGAAACCTCATCTCTACTAAAAACACAAAAATTAGCTGGGCATGGTGGCACACACCTGTAATCCCAGCTACTCATGCTGAGGCAGGGGAATTGCTTGAACCTAGGAGGCGGAGGTTTCAGTGAGCCAAGATCGTGCCATTGCGCTCCAGCCTGGCGATAGAGTGAGACTGTGTCTCAGAAAACAAAAAAGAAAAATACCACTGCAATTGACAAACCACTGTACTAATTAAGACAAACAATGTCAGGAATAAAATTGGGGATGATACCGCAGCTGCTGCCAGAGATTAAAAAGATATAAGCAACTTTACGCCAATAAATCCTGAAACCGAAAACGTTTTAGAATTCTGCAGCTACCAAAGCTGATTAAAGAAGAAATAGAAAACTTGAATAGGTTGCAGTGAGCTGAGATCTTGCCACTACACTCTAGCCTAGGCAACAGAGCGAGACTCCATCTCAAAAAAAAAAAAAAAAGTCAGTCTTATTATAGAATAAATACGCAGAAGGATCCGTCAAGCTTGGAAGCTTGATATATCCCAAGATTGCTGTTTGGTTTAAAATTTTCAAAATTTATTAATGTAAATCCACGTCATTAGCAGATTAAAGGAGGAGGAAAAATTCAATAGTTATACCAAAAGATTTTGATAAAATTCAAATCCATTCATAATTTAAAACTACAACAGGCCAGGTATGGTGGATCACTTGTGATCAGGAGTTTGAGAGCAGCCTGGCCAATGTGGCGAAACCCTGTCTCTACTAAAAATACAAAAAACAAAAAATTAAATTAACTGGGTGTGGTGGGTGCAGGCCTGTAAACCTAGCTACACAGGAGGCTGAAGCAGGAGAGTCACTTGAACCTGGGAGGCGGAGGTTACAGTGAGCCAAGATTGCACCACTGCACCTTAGCCTAGGCAACAGAGCCAGACTTTGTCTCAGAAAACAACAGTAACAAAAAAAAAAAAAAAAACCACTACTGACAAATTAGGAATACAGGGAAACTTTTTTTATCCCGGTAAAAGGTATTTATCAGAAACATACATCAATCATCAGATCCAGTGGCGTTAAAAAACAAAATTCCCAGGAAACCAGGAACAAGACAAGAACACTTACTGTTGCTACTTTACATTGTGCTGGAACTCTTAGCTAGCAGAGGAGATAAGGAAAATAAAGTGCAGACAGCTCTTGACTTTCAGTGGCTCAACTTCAAGATGATGCAGAGAAATTCTGCTTTGAGTACCCATACAACCATGCTGTTTTTCATTTTCAGTAGAGTATTCAATGAATTCCATGAGCTGTTGAATACTTTATTATAAAATAGGCTTTGTCGTTGGGCACGGTGGCTCACACCTATAATCCCAGCACTTTGGGAGGCCACGGTGGGTGGACCACGAGGTAAAGAGATCGAGACCAGCCTGGCCAACATGGTGAAACCCCACCTCTACTAAAAATACAAAAATTAGTCGGGCATGGTGGCACGCGCCTGTAGTCCCAGCTACTCGGGATGCTGAGGCAGGAAAATCCCTTGAACACCAGAGGCGGAGGTTGTAGTGAGCCGAGATTGCACCACTGCACTCCAGCCTGGTGACAGAGCAAGACTCTGTCTCAACAACAACAAAAAGGCTTGTATTGGATAATTTTCCCCAACTATAGGCTAATATAAGTGTTCTGAATATATTTAAAGTAGGCTAGGCTCAGCTATGATGTTTGCTAGCTTAGTTTATTAAATGCATTTTTGACTACAGTGTTTTCAACCTACAGTGAGTTTATTGGGATGTAACCCTGTTGTAGATCCAGCATAAGTATTGCAACAGAAGAAATCAAACTGTCGAAAACAATTTTTTTAATTTAAAATATTAAAAAGCCAGGTGCAGTGGCTCAAGCCTGTAATCCCAGCACTTTGGAAGGCCAAGGCGGGTAGATCACGAGGTCAAGAGATCAAGACCATCCTGGTCAACATGGTGAAACCCCGTCTCTACTAAAAATACAAAAATTAGCTGGGCATGGTGGTGTGCACCTGCAGTCCCTGCTACTCGGGAGGCTGAGGCAGGAGAATTGCTTGAACCCAGGAGGTGGAGGTTGTGGTGAGCCGAGATTGAGCCATTGCACTCCAGCCTGGGTAACAAGAGCGAAACTCTGTCTCAAAAAAAATCAAACTGTCATTTTTCAAGTGAGTCTCAATTATTTAAATAGGTTACTAGATAAAAAATCAATGCACAAAAGTAATTATATAGCTCTCTATCAGCAGCTAACTTAAAATGCAATTTTTAAAAAGGATGCTACTGGAGATAGTGACACTAAAGAAAAGAAAGAAAAAAACAATACCTAGAAATAGATGTAACAATACAATGGAAACCTTTCTGGAGAAAGACGTAACGTTTATATCGGAGGATATTAAACGAGATTTACATGGAAACAAAGTATACAAGGAGAGAAATTTTCACTGCTATTGAAGCAGTCAGTTTTCTCCAAATTGATCACAGTGTCAGTCTTTGTAGTTCCAGTAAAAATCCAAACAAGATTTTTTTTTTTTTTTTTTGAGACAGAATCTCGATCTGTCACCCCAGCTGGAGTGCAGTGGCACCATCTCGGCTCACTGCAACGTCTGCCTCCCAGGTTCGAGTGATTCTCCTGCCTTGTCTTCCTGAGTAGCTGGGATTACAGGCTCCAACCACCACGCCCAGCTAATTTTTGTATTTTTAGTAGAGACAGGGTTTTACCATGTTGGCAAGGCTGGTCTCAAACCCTCAGATGATCCTGCAGTGAGCTTTGATGGCACCACTGCATCCTAGCCTAAGGGACAGAGCCAGAGTCTATCTCAAAATTAAATAAACACCTTTCCGGCGGTGACGACCTACCCACGAGAACATGCCTCTCGCAAAGGATCTCCTTCATTCCTCTCCGGAAGAGGAGAAGAGGAAACACAAGAAATGCCTGGTGCAGTGCCCCAATTCCTGCTTCATGGATGTGAAATGCCCAGGATGCTATAAAATCACCACGGTCTTCAGCCATGCACAAACAGTAGTTCTATGTGTTGGCTGCTCTGCTGTCCTCTGCCAGCCTGCAGGAGGAAAAGTGAGGCTTACAGAAGGATGTTCTTTCAGGAGGAAGCAGCCCTAAAAGCACTCTGAATCAAGATGAGTAGGAAACCATCTCAATAAACACATTTTGGATTTAAAAAAAAAAGAAAGAAAAGAAAATTAAATAAATAAATAAATAAACTTGTTGGCCCTAGAAAACCAGTTCAGAAATTTTGAAAATAGTTAACATGTGAAAACAACCCAAGTGGCCATCAACAGGAGAAAGAATTATGATAACACTTTGTTGCAGCAAAGGATGAATCATAGAAAAGCATATGGATTTATTTACTGAAAGTTACGAGCTCTGTATACCCAGGGCCTCTCCTTCACGAGTACTAAATAAGTGTTGATTGGTTGAGTAGATGGAAGCATCAACCTCATCTTAACAGATGAAAGCACTGAGCCTGAGAGAGGACCCCAGGTCACACAGGTCATAATGGCAGGACTGGGCCTCGATCCTGGGGCCATCTGGCTACCCAGAAGTGTTCTCTAACGTTGGTGCGCTCTGATACTGCTTCAGGGGAGGAAGCCATGCCTTCAGCCCCTCCCTGATCTCAGCCAACCTCCCCAGTCTTTGATTGACACTTTGAGAGGCGGAGGCAGATGGATCACTTGAACCTAGGAGCTCCAGACTAGCATGGGCAACATAGTGAAACCCCATCTCTACAAAAAAATGCAAAACTTAGCCAAGCGTGGTATCACACACCTGTAGTCCCAGCTACTTCGGAGGTTGAGGTGGGAGGTTCATTTGAGCCCAGGAGGTTGAGGCTACAGTGAGCTATGATCACACTATGGCACTCCAGCCTGGGCAACAGAGCGAGACCCCATCTCTTTTAAAAACAAACAGGCAAACAGACAATTGATGTTCATCTTGCAAAAGTGCTCTGCAAACCCTGCCTGAAGTTCCCTTCCCTTCTAACCAGCCCCTCCTAGATAAATTCTGGAGCTTGGTGCATTGTCTCCTGTGTACATCTATCACTGCGTCCATGCGCTTTGTAACAACTACGATCTGCATCATTGGAAGGAGTGGGGCCCAGGTTAACTGTGAATTTCATCACAGTATCACCCACTGACATGGCCTGAGGGAGGGACCAAGGAATGATCTGAAACTTCCCTTTGCGCTGGATGTCTCCTTTGCATGCAGTACACTGGCCGCGTTCAGAGCCACGTGCAGGACATGCTCTTGGATCCTAGGTTTCACTGTCTGGTCTTCATTCAACACAGCCTTTTCAGGAGGCTCCTGCTTCAGCTATGGACCAAACAGTAGCTAAAGATGTCGCATTGAATACAGTCCGCTAGGACCCTGCTATTGTAATGAAGGGAAACTGATCATAAACACAAAAGGCAATGTTAGACGGTGCCAGGCACTGCGAGAGAGACACACTAGGTGTCTGGGTAGAGCAGGAGGAGGTAGCAGTGGCTTCTTCAGTCAGTCATCCAGGGAGGCCTCTCCTGGGAGGATGACGGGACATCAGAGGGAAGAAGCAAGGAGAACCAGTTGTACTCGGAGCTGGGAAAGAACGTCAGGAAGATGCGGGGAGCAAGTGTCAGAGCTCTGCAGGGATGAGCTTGCCTGGCGCAGGGAGCAATACCAAGGAAGTTAGTAGGGCCTGGGTCTTGGCCAGGGCCTTGTAGGCAGAAGCCTTAGGCCTCTTTGTAGGAGACCCTTTGGTCTCCCTTTTGGACTAGACCCTTTCAAAGGGGTACAGTAGGAAGTAAATTCCCCATGGGCACCAGCAGTACGATTTGACAGATTCTAATTACATAATAGGGGAAATAGAGAAAGTTGAGTGAATTAGAACAACAGGCTATGAATGAGTTAAAAGTGACTACGAGTCGGCTGCCCATCTTGCAGCCCATATCTGTTGAGCTGTAACATATTTAAGCATTCGGATCTAAAGGCCATTGCTAAATAAAGCCAGGGTGTCCATGTGGTTCGCTCCAAAGGACATTTCACAGGAAGCTGGTCCAAGCGCTGCTGCCCACCACTTCTGTGACCTTGGGTGAGTCTCGGGGCCTCCTTCTGGCCAACTTTGCTCATCTGTAAAATGAGCGGGTGAACCAGATCCTCCTCCAAGAGCTCCATAGCTCTGAAACCCCATCAGACTCACCGGAGCAGCAGTGATAGCTGCTGACTATCACCAGCAGAACAGAAGAGGATGTTTTTCAGCAATGTGGATCTGTTCAAAAATAGGATGAGCTGGCTGAGTGAGGTGGCTCACACCTGTAATCCCAGCACTTTGGGAGGCAAAGCTGGGGGGGATCATGAGGTCAGGAGTTCAAGACCAGCCTGGCCAACATAGTGAAACCCTGTCTCATCTAAAAATACAAAAGAAATTAGCCAGGCATGATGGCAGGTGCCTGTAGTCCCAGCTACTTGGGAGGCTGAGGCAGGAAAATCACTTTTACCCAGGAGGTGAAGGTTGCAGTGAGCCAAGGTCACACCACTGCACTCCAGCCTGGACAACACAGCGAGACTCTGTCTCCAAAAACAAAAAATAGGATGAGCTGCTGTCTAAGGTAGTGAGTTTCCCATTCCTGGGAGTATTCGAGCAAGGGCCGGATGACCACCTGCCAGGGAGACTGGGAGATCATCATCTCTTATCCATTCTTTTCTTTTTTTTTTTTTTTTTTTTTTTTGAGACGGAGTTTCGCTCTTGTTACCCAGGCTGGAGTTGCAATGGCGCGATCTCGGCTCACCGCAACCTCCGCCTCATGGGTTCAGGCAATTCTCCTGCCTCAGCCTCCTGAGTAGCTGGGATTACAGGCACGCTCCACCATGCCCAGCTGATTGTTTGTATTTTTAGTAGAGACGGGGTTTCACCATGTTGACCAGGATGGTCTCAATCTCTTGACCTCGTGATCCACCCGCCTCGGCCTCCCAAAGTGTTGGGATTACGGGCGTGAGCCACCGCGCCCGGCCTCTTATCCATTCTGTTTGTTTGTTTGTTTGTTTGTTTGCTTGTTTGTTTTGAGATGGAATCTCTCTGTGACACCCAGGCTGCATGCAATGGCGCAATCTTGGCTCACTGCAACCTCTGCCTTCCGGGTTCAAGCAATTCTCTTGCTTTAGCCTCCCGAGTAGCTGGGATTACAGGCGCACACCACCATGCCCAGCTACTTTTTTGTGTTTTTAGGAGAGACGGGGTTTTGCCATGTTTGCCAAGCTGATCTCGAACTCCTGACCACAAGTGATCCGCCTAGTGGTTAGAATTTGGCACTCTCTCTCCCTTTTGGTTTTGGGCCTGAAGACATTCTGCCCTTGGAGTTTACTTACTAAGGCCTTATGCTTCTAAAACGTAGAAGGTAGAGAATGTGTGTGTAAGTATGGGGGTGTGTGTGTGTATGTGTGTCTGAATGTATGTGTGTGTGTTAGGCTGTGTGTATGTGTGTCTGAGTATATATGTGTGTTAGGCTGTGTGTGTGTGTATGTGTGTGTGTTAGGCTGTGTGTGTATGTGTGTGAGTGTATATGTGAGTGTGTTAGGCTGTGTATGTGTGTGTCTGAGTGTATATGTGTGTATTAGGCTGTGTGTGTATTAGGCTGTGTGTGTATGCGTTTGAGTATATATGTGAGTGTATGTTAGGCTGTATGTGTGTCTGTGTATATGTGTGTGTTAGGCTCTGTGTGTGTGTGTGTGTGTGTGTGTGTGTGTCTGAGTGTATATGTGAGTATGTGTGCGTGTGTGTGTCTTTGCACCTATTTCTGTCCCCACATTGCCTGTACTTGCCTAGTACTTCGTTAAGTGTCGTGGGTTTGAAATAAGATTAGAGAAGGTTGAACCAGATCAGTGGTTCCCAGAGCTGCAGCTGGGTCAGACCAGTGCTTTCACTGGCTCCATGAGAACTGCTCGTGTTTGCAGAAATCCAGCTCCCCAGGCCCCTACCCTGACATTCTGGTGTAGAAGGCATGGGTGGAACTGCAGAATCTGTACATTTTTAAAGTCCACCTCTGATTCTCACGCAGTGCTAGTTGTAGGAACCACAGGGCTCCGTTCCATGAAAGAGGCCTTTCTCCTGGTGACAAGTTCTGTGACTCTCTGCCCACTCAAGCCCCTTAGATTGCTGTGTTAGGAGCTCCATGACTTGGCTTTGAAATATTTTTCCAGCTTCAAAGTCCTGGACTTCGACTCAGGCTGAACTGGACTGTGTATTATAAGTCGCCTGAACATACTTTTTGGTTTCCTGAAGCCTCTGTTATTGTTAGGAGGCTTTTGCTGTTCCCTACCTATAAAACTCACTTCCATCCTTTAGGGCTGGACCAAAAGTCTGTCTCCTTTGATCGCCTTCCTGACTACCTCAACCTGTTTCTAATTTTTTCTCTCTTTTTTATCCTCAGCTTTATGAAAGTATCATTAAGAAAGAAAAGTTGTACATATTTATGGTGTATAACGTGATGGTTTGGGAGGTATTTTTGAGATGGAGTCTTACTCTGTCATCCAGGCTGGAGTGCAGTGGCCCGATCTCAGCTCACTGCAACCTCCGCCTCCTGAGTTCAAGTAATTCTCCTGCCTCAGCCTCCTGAGTAGCTGGGATTACAGGTGCCTGCCACCGTGCCTAGCTCATTTTTGTGTTTTTAGTAGAGATGAGGTTTCACCATCTTGGTCAGGCTATTCTTGAACTCCTTACCTTGTGATCCAGCCGCCTCATCCTGGCAAAGTGCTGGGGTTGCAGGTGTGAGCCACCATGCCCGGCCTGGGTTTTAATTTTTTGAGATGGGATATCCCTCTGTCACCCAGGCAGGAGTGCAGTGGCACAATCAGACTCACTGCAGCCTCGACCTCCCAGGCTCAAGTAATCTTCCTGCTTTCAGCCTCTTGAGGAGTTGGGACTACAGGTGCCTGGCCCAGTTCATTTTATATTTTTTCAATTTTTGTAAAGCCAAAGTCTGGCTATGTTGCCCAGGCTGGTCTTGAACTCCAGCAGCATGATCTCAGCTCACTGCAACCTCCACCTCCTGGGTTCAAGCAATTCTCCTGCCTTAGCCTCCCGATTAGCTGGGACTGTGGACACATGCCACCATACCTGGCTAATTTTTGTATTTTTAGTAAAGACGGGGTTTCACCACTTTGGTCAGGCTAGTCTTGAACTCCTGACCTCAAGCAATCCTCCCACCTTGGCCTCCCAAAATGCTGGGATTACAGGTGTGAGCCACCACACCCAGCCCAGTGTGATGTTTTCGTACGTGCATACATTACAAAGTGATTTCCACAATCACACTGACAACATACCCATTAGCTCACAGGTGTGTGTCGGGGGGTGTGTGTGTGTGTCTCTCTGTCTTGAGAACACTTGAGATCTACTGCCTTAGCAAATGTCATATAGATGATTACAATATTATTAACTATGGTCACCATGCTGTACCTTAGGTCCCCAAAACCTTTTCTTACTTAAAAATTTGTACCCTGCCAGGCGCGGTGGCTCAAGCCTGTAATCCCAGCACTTTGGGAGGCCGAGGCGGGTGGATCACGAGGTCAAGAGATCGAGACCATCCTGGTCAACATGGTGAAACCCCGTCTCTACTAAAAAAACAAAAAGTTAGCTGGGCATGGTGGTGCGTGCCTGTAATCCCAGCTACTCAGGAGGCTGAGGCAGGAGAATTGCCTGAACCCAGGAGGCGGAGGTTGCGGTGAGCCGAGATCGCGCCATTGCACTCCAACCTGGGTAACAAGAGCGAAACTCCGTCTCAAGAAAAAAAAAATTTGTGCCCTTTGACTGGGGGCCCTTGAGCATGTGCAGATTTTGGTATACAAGGGGTCCTAGCACAACTCCCCCGAGTGTACCAAAGGATGACTGTGTGTATGTAAAATCACGTTTTCTTTTTTTTCTTTACCCACATGTTTGTTGTTGGACGCTTAGGCTGTCTCCATATCTTGGCTATTGTAAATAGTGCCGAGTGCACGTGGCGTGCAGACAATTCTTCATGATACTGATTTCAGTCCCTTTGTGGTATTGCTGGATCGTATTAACTTTGGGGGGCAACCTCCCTACCGTTTCCCGTAATGACTGTACCAATTTACATTCCCACCGACAGTGCGCAAGGCTGCCCTTTCCTCGTCTACTAGCACTCATGGGTCTTTTTGGCAATAGCCCTTCTAACAGGTACCAGGTGATAGCTCAAATTTGGTTCTGAGTCAAATTTCCCAGATATGTAATGAGATAGAGCAGCTTGTCATATATCCGTTGGCCATCTGCGTGTCTTTGTTTAGAGTGAGACAGGGTCTCGCTCTGTCGAGCAGGCTGGAGTGCAGTGCTGTGATCACGGCTCACTGTAGCCTTGAACTCCTGGCCTCAAGTGATCCTCCTAGCTCGGCCTCCCAAAGCTTTGAGATTACAGGTGTGAGCCACTGTGCCAGGCCTCATGTCTTCTTTGGGGATCCTTTGAGATCCTGTTTTGAGACAGAGTCTTGCTCTGTCCCCCAGGCTGGAGTGCAGCTGGTGACCTCAGCTCACTGCAACCTCCACCTCCTGGGTTCTAACAGTTTTCCTGCCTCAGCCTCCCGAGTAGCAGGGATTACAGGCGTGTGCCACCACACCTGGCTAATTTTTATATTTTTAGTAGAGACGAGGTTTCACCCTGTTGGCCAGGGTGCTCCCAAACTTCTGACCTCAAGTGATCTGCCCACCTCAGCCTCCCAAAGTGCTGGGATTACAGGTGTGAGCCACCACACCCGGCCACCTTAGCCCATTTTCAGGGTGCTCGTTTTCTTGTTATTGCCTTGATAACGTTCCCTCTCTTTCCAGCCCACTTTTCTATGAGATTGAACACCCTTTGAGGGCCTGTATCTTGTCCTAGATACTTTATTGTTTGCCTCACGGAACTGGTTATGTAAAACATTCTTCGCCGAACCTTGCCTTCTTGTGAATGAGTGCCTACCGAGCACTGCGTGCAAGCCTCTACTCCAGTTCCTAGACGCCCGCAGGAGAAATAGGTCAGTGCCCTGCTGGGAGTAGGGAGAGGCTGTCTGGGTCTCCTGTGGGTTTGGGGCCAAACAGGCAACTGTGGAGCACGCCAGGCTCTCTGAGGACAGGGTGACGCGTTCTGGCTGGAGGACACAGCGAGGCTTCCCAGGGACCGTAACACAGCCGCTGCCCTTATCCCTTGCTGGGTGGGGAACTTCCTTCTCACCTAGCATGGCTGTCTGCAGGCTCTTGGGCCTTCTGCGGCGGTGGAGGTGACAGTGGTGGCAGCCATGGCAGTCACCGTGGTGATGTGGCTGCTGTACTGTCATTATCTTACGGCAGAACCCGCAAGCCTGACACACACAGTGTCTCCCTGTATGTTCGAGCCATGATGGCTCAATTAGGGAACCGTCCGACGGCGGCTCGGCATTCAGGCCAGCTGCATAATTGAAAGCACATTTTCTCCTCCAGAGCTGCAGCTGGTTTGGTTCTGCTCATGCAGAAAGGGATCTAACCTTGCATAACATAGGAAATGAACAGTTGAGAGAGAAGCCAAATTCAATTTCAGTCAGATATGTTGAGGCTAAGTCCATGATCTATGGAAGCAGGGGCAGGAGCCGTGCGCCTGTGGAAAGGGGCGCTCTCAGCAGTCTATTAATCACGGCCGCCCGCCCGACGCTGCCGCCACTGCCGGGTGCCACCGCGCCCGCGCACCCCCTCCAATGCGGGCTGGAGCGCGGCCAAGCACTCCAGAAGTTAACCTCTTAAAGACCCGGAGCTGCTTTCTGTTGAATAAATGTAATTTTGTGGTCAGAAATAAATGCTTGTGATATAGCAGGAGCTTTGAAAACAACGGCGAGCCCGAGCGATTACAAATTGCTCCATGTTGTAGAAGTCAACAGCAGACATCAAAATTCCACGTGGAGGGCAAATTGATTTCAGCCCAGAGTTCTGCAGCTATTCAATAAAAGTCCTATTAAACCATTGTATGTAATGAACAATCCAGAGCAAATCTAATATTTTCAGTGGAGAATTATTTTTAACATCCTCTCGGTAACCGCTGGTAGATTTCTTGAATGTTTACAGATCGAACTTGAGCACCCCTCCCAGCTGTCACTTGGCGTCTCCGCCGGGGGACCCGCACCAGGGACCCCGCTGCCTACATGGCTCCTGAACACGGGCTCTGGGTCTGGAGCTCAGGCTGCCAAGGAAAGGTGCATGGGGTTTCTGGATCTCCCAGTGCCTGGGATTGTAGTAGGTGCTTGGGAAATGTTTGCTGAATTGAGCTGAACTGAACTGAAATAGACGAGAGAAAGCTCCAAGAACCCTGGAATAACTTAGGAAAATGATGTTGTGGCGAAGTTGACTTAGAATCTGAGGCTGAAGAGACCAGTGGGTTGCAGGTAAGGAAACTGAAGTCCCTTGTGATAGACCGATGTCAGCCCCTATGGGAGTCTGGGCAGAGCTGGCACCCCAGGAAGCCCCAGGGCTTACCCATTTCACTTCCCTTTTTTGGAGACGGAGTCTTGATCTGTTGCCCAGGCTGGAGCTCAGGGGCGCGATTTCAGCTCACTGCCACCTCCGCCTCCTGGGTTCAAAGTGATTCTCTTACCTCAGCCCCTGGAGTAGCTGGGGTTATAGGCACCTGCCACCACGCCTGGCTAATTTTTGTATGTTCAGTAGAGACAAGGTTTTGCCGTGTTGGCCAGGCTGGTCTCGAACTCCTCACCTCAAGTGATCCACCGGCCTCAGCCTCCCTAAGTGCTGGGATTCCAGGCATAAGCCCCTGTGCCCAGCCCCCATTTTCTGTTTTTGTTTTACTTGTGTTTGTGTTTCTGAGACAGTCTCACCCTATGGCACAGGCAGAAGTACAGTGGCATGATCATAGCTCACTGCAGCCTGGACCTCCTGGGCTCAAGCAGCCATCCAGCCTCAGCCTCCTGAGTGGCTGGGACTCTAGGTACACACTCCCATGCCCAGCTTGTTTTTGCATTTATTGAAGAGATGAGATCTTGCTATGTTACCCACGATGGTCTTGAACTCCTGGCCTCAAGCAGTCCTCCCACGAATGCCTCCCAAAGTGTTGGGATTACAGGTATGAGCCACCACACCTGGCTCACTTCTAGGAATAGATGATTGGATAGAGGGATGGATGGCTGGATGATTGGATAAAGGAATAGATGGACGGATGATAAGATAGAGCTATGGAGGGGTGGGGGATGATTAGAAAGCAGTATGTGCCTATAAGAATAGATCATTTTCTTTTCCTGGAGTAAAATCATTCAACTTGTAATACTCAGTCATACAGTATTTATTTAACTATTGTGGAATTTAAATTTCTAGGGCATTTTATTTTCTACAGATCTCCCTTCCCTGGGAAAAACTCAATATGGATGTTAATTAGGTTTTACTAAAGTTCCATCAATTTGTTGCAGTCATTCCTTAAATGAAACTGACACCAAGGATCAGAGGGTCAAAGGAAGCCCACGTCCACGTGTGTGGTTCTGAGGAGAGCACGCAGGATGCGGGCTGAGAGCAGCTGAGAGCCCTCAGGAGTGTGTTGCTTGGCGTGGAGTATTCCACGTCTCGTCCCTCCCCCAGTCTTTTCCCAACTGTGTCACAGTTCCCTTTGCTAATAATATTTTGCACAGCATTTTACATCTACAAAGCACCATTTTCATGCTCTCGCTCACCCTTCCTCACCACCCTGTGCTGGGGGCATCATCACCATCCCGAGTTACCAACAGGAGGGGAAGCAGACAGTCTAAGGGGCAAGGGAGGGTTCCTGCTCCAGGTTCCAGCCTCTCCTCCCCCCGCCGTATCCTGGTCCTGTCCTGAAATCTTTGGCTCCCTTGAACCTTGTTATGCCCAGGCTAATGCCACCCTTGTGCCACTGCATTTCCACCACCTCTAACAAGTGTCCCCAGCCTGACGGGGTCACACATTTGTCCAGCCACCTGCACAGAAAACCCTCGTGGACAGCCCCTTGAGATCAGTAGATCAAACAGGGTCCGTCGGTGGGAAGGGGTGTTACTGTTGGAACCCAGGTGTTTGAACTTGGTCTAATATTCATTCCTCTCTCTCTCTCTCTCTCTCTCTCTCTCTCTCTGTCTCTCTCTGTCTCTCACACACACATGCACACACACACATGGGCACATGACCACTGTAAATCAAATTAAAAACAAATTCAGCCAGGCAAGATGGCTCATATCTGTAATCCCAGTAATTTGGGAGGCCAAGGTGGGCAGTTTACTTGAGATCAGGAGTTGGAGACCAGCCTGGGCAACATGGTGAAACCCTGTCTCTACTAGAAATATAAAAATTAGCTGGGTGTGGTGGCATGCACCTGTCACCCCAGCTCCTCAGGAGGCTGAGGCAGGGGAATCATTTGAACCCAGAGGCAGAGTTTGCAGTGAGCCGAGATTGCTCCACTGCACTCCAGCCTGGGTGACAGAGTGAGACTCCACCTCAAAAATAAGTAAGTAAAAGGAATTTGGAGGCCAGGCACAGTAGCTCACGCCTGTAATCCCAGCACTGTGGGAGGCTGAGGCAGGCAGATCACGAGGTCAGGAGTTCGAGACCAGCCTGGCCATCTTTGGTGAAACCCCGTCTCTACTAAAAATATAAAAATTAGCCAGGCGTGATGGTGCATCCCTATAATCCCAGCTACTCCGGAGGCTGAGGCAGGAGAATCACTTGAACCAGGGAGGCGGAGGCTGCCGTGAGCTGAAATCGCACGACTGCACTCCAGCCTGGGCAACAGAGCGAGACTCCATCTCAGGGGGAAAAAAACAGAAAAGAAAAAAAAGGAATTTGCCATTAAGTCATTAATGTTGAATGTTAGAGCCTGGGTAATAGAGCAAAACTCCATCTCAAACCAACCAACCAACCTGAGCTCTGCGTCTGTTTCATCTGTGCCCCTCTAAGTATAAACTTCCTGAGCCTTCTAAGTTCCAGCCAGGCGGGCCAGCGGTCACTGAGATCCTGCCTAGCTGGGGGACAGAATAGGCCTCTCCCTGCCTTGCTGCTGCTCTTTGGCCTTGTCCCCTGCCCCCTTTCATCAGCCACCTACAAGGACCCAGAGTGGCACAGTACTGGGGACAGGAGCTGGGAAAGGCCTGTCGTGGTTTACTGATAGTAAGAAATAGAGACCCACTCGGAGAAGTTTCCTCTGAAACACCGCAGACTCTTAGCACAGCCCTTTGAGCAGATGAAGGAGGGCAAGAAGAAGAGCATCCCTTCGGCTCCAGCTGCGTGCCAGAAGCTTCACTGGCATTATCTCATTTCATCTGCACAGGAGCTCAGCCCGAACGGGTTTTGTGATCACTTCTGCGGAGAGGAGAAAATGGGCCCAGAGAGATCAAGTAACTTGCTTGGAGCTTGTCAGCCTTGAGTTGAAACTTGGACTCTGACGTCGAACTCCAAAGCCCACGCTTATTCTGTAAAGCCTGGAAAGTGTCTTGGAATTGCTTTAGAAGTAGGAGAAGAGGGAAACCCTTGTGGGATTACACTGCCTTCCAGCGTAACAAGAAAAGGGAAACCAGTTGGGCGCGGTGGCTCACACCGGTAATCCCAGCACTGGGAGAGGCCGAGGCGGGAGGACCACTTGAGCCCAGGAGTTTGAGTCCAGTGGGGCAATAAAGTGAGACCCCATCTCTACTAAAAAAAAAAAAAAGAGAGAGAGAGAAACCCATGAAATTATCCATAGGTACATAGGCAGGGAGAGAAACCGGTTCCTAAGGCTGTGGGAGGAATGACTGCAGGCATGCCCTTGGAAACAACTTTGCTTTTCAGGGAGCCTGTTAGTATTTGGGGACTTAGGAGAGCAAGTGTGGCCCCACAGTGTGTGGTAGGCATCCCCAAAGAGCACACATCAGCAGATAAAGGAACAAGAGAACAGTCTTTTTTTTTTTTTTTTTTTTTTTTAGACAGAGTTTCGCCCTGGTCACCCAGGCTGGAGTGCAATGGCGCAATCTCCGCTCACTGCAACCTCTGCCTCCCGGGTTGAAGTGATCCTCCAGGGCCTCAGCCTACCGAGTAGCTGGGATTACAGGTGCCCACCCCACACCCAGGTGATTTTTGTATTTTTAAGAGAGAAGAGATTTCACCATGTTGGCCAGGCTGTTCTCAAATTCCTGACCTCAGCTGATCTGCCCGCCTCTGCCTCCCAAAGTGCTGGGATTATGAGTACCGGCCGCCACACCCAGCTAGGAACACAATCTTGTCCCGGCACAGGCACGAGGAGGGCTCAGAAGTCTAGCTGGGAGCATTCCTGGCATTCCTCCTGCGGAGCTACCGCTGCTCACCAGGACACCCCCGTGGGTATAGGAGCAGACTCCCGGGGTACAGGCACTGCTTCCCTTTTCACGCTGTCTCCTGAATTTTCTCCTGGGTTCCTGCTTAGAGGAGCAGAGAAAACCAAACCGACAAATCACTGATCTTGGAGTCAGATCCAGATTTGAATCCTGACATCTTCATTTGCCAGCATGATCTTGAATATCTCATGCCTACTTTCCTGTGCCATCCATATAACAGCATCTCTCCCTCGTACAGCAGAGACATTCTGTGTGCATATTTAAAGATCATGGTGTCACAGCCGTGCTGGTTAGGAGCTGGTAGCTAGTTACTGATCATAGAATCCGCCAGGTCCTTTAACCCCTTCAGTAGCCGTGCTCCCCCTGGATTTAACCTTCTGGGGCTCTCCCTGTATCCCTGTCCCATCCATACTCCAGAGTAGCCTCATCTGGGCCATTTGGGGCTGGCAGTTCCAGATTTTTGCCTCTGGCCGGAGACTGTCATCCAATGTCAGGCCTCCCTGGGGCTCCCCCTTTGGGCACCTCACTAAGGAATAATCTTCACTTTCCATGTAAACATGGGCACCTCCGTATGCCCCATTCAGGAGAGGTAACCAGCCCCTAGTCACCCTGGACAGAACTCCGGGAGAAGCCGCATTCAGTGTTAGAGCCTACGAATGCTTTCTATTATTATTATCCTATTAGTTTACTATTAGTTTTTTATTGTGTTGAGCTCTCGTTCAGCTGCCCAGGCTGGAATGCACTGGTGCAATCATAGCTCACTGCAGCCTCAAACTCCTGGGTTCAAGTGATCCTCCCCTCATCTCAACCAACCTCAACTACAGACGCATGCCACCACGCCCTGCTAAGACCCTGTGAATTCTATTTCCCTAACCTCACTGGAATCGGCTCCCTCCCCAGCACCTAGCTTCCTCCCTCTCTTTCCTGGACTGCTCTGTTTAACATCAGTTGCCACGTTGTCCTGAGTGATCACTTCATGTCCGTCCTCAATTGACATCCTCAGGGACTCCCCTTGAGCGTAAAGCTACCGCCCCCTGGGCGCGGTCCCCTGCACCTCGCTCCACAGGCTGGCCTCTGCCTGCCTCCTCACCTCGCGTCTCACCAGTCACCTCCTCTGCTTCAAGGCACGGAAGGTCCCTGCCCTTCTCTGAACAGGCCACCCTGTTTGAACACGTCTGTGTGTCTGAACAGCCCTCTTCTCCCCACAGGAGCCCTGTTCCTCCCACCATGAATAAAGATGATCTTTGTCTTCTTTAAAACGTGCCTGAAGTTTGCAAAACACAGGATGCAGGGCATCGCCTCTAATAGCCTATCATTTGTGCTTGAAAAAAAGAAAAAGGGCCGGGCGCAGTTGCTCACACCTGTAATCCCAGCACTTTGAGGGGCTGAGATGAGCAGATCACCTGAGCTCAGAAGTTTGAGACCAGCCCCAACATGGTGAAAACCTGTCTTTACTTCAATACAGAAAGTTAGCTGGGCATGGTGGCGGGCTCCTCTAGTTTCAGCTATTCAGGGCAGGAGAATTATTTGAACCTGAGAGGCAGAGGTTGCAGTGAGCCAAGATGGCACCACTGCACTCCACCTTGGGCAACAGAGTAAGACCCCATCTCAGAAAAGGAAGACAGTGCGTGTCTATAGACGCTTGTAAATGCGTAAATATCTCTGGGAGGATGACCAGGACCATCTATACCTCCAGGCCAGGCAGCTGGATGTGGATGGAGGAAGACCTCCTTTTCGCTATCAACTCTGTTTTCGCTTTCCCTTTTCTTTTTACAATTAAATGACTTTCGGTGTATTCACCAAGTCGTGCAGCCATCATCCTAATTCCATTTTCGTCAGCTCAGAAAGAAACCTCATACTGGCCGGGCACAGTGGCTTATGCCTGTAATCTCAACACTTTGGGAGGCTGAAGTGGGCAGATCACTTGCAGTCAGGAGTTCGAGAACAGCCTGACCAACATGGCAAAACCCTGTCTCTACTAAAAAAGAAATACAAAAAAAATAGCCGGGTGTGGTGGCGGGCACCTGTAATCCCAGCTGTTCCGGAGGCTGAGGCAGGAGAATCACTTGAACCCGGGAGGCAGAGGTTGCAGGGAGCCGAGATTGCACCACCGCACTCCAGCCTGGGTACCAGAGCAAGACTTCGTCTTAAAAAAAAAAGAAAGAAACGTCATACCCCATTAGCAGTCACTCCTCATTTATCCCAACCCCAACCCTTGGCTACCATGAATGTCCTTTCTGTCGCTGTAGATTTGGCTGTTCTTGACATTTCCTATCAATGAAATCAAGTAATATATTCGTTTTTGTTCTGGCTTCTTTAACTTAACCATGGTTTTGATACTCATCTGTGCTATAGCATAAAGCAGCACTTAATTCCAGTCTTTTTGTGGCTGAATCATATTCCATTGTACGGATGCCCCATGTTTTACTTATCCATTTATCAGCCGATGTCCATTTGGAATTTTTTTCCCCGCTTCTTGGCTATTATGAATAATGCTTCTATGAACATTCATATACAAGTCTTTATGCAGGTAAACATTTGTATCTTTCCTGCCTGTGTACCTGGGAGTAGAATTGCTGGGCAATAGGATAACTCTATTTTTAACATTTTGAGGAACGGCCAAGCTGCTTTCCAAAGCGGCCGCGCAATTTTACATTCCTGTCAGCAATGTGGGAGGTTCCCAGTTCTCAGCATTCTTTCTAACACTTAGCATTAGTATTATCTGTCTTTTTTCTTTTTTCTTTTTGTTTTTGGAGACAGAGTCTTGCTCTGTTGTACAGGCTGGAGTGCAGTAGCTTGATCTAAGCTCACTGCAACTTCCACCTCCCAGGTTCAAGCAGTTCTCCTGCTCAGCCTCCTGAGTAGGTGGGACTACAGGCATGTGCCACCACGCCTGGCTAATTTTTTTGTATTTTTATTGGAGTTGGGTTTTGCCATGTTAGCCAAGCTGGTCTCGAACTCTTGACCTCAAGTGATCCACTCACCTCAGCCTCCCAAAGTGCTGGGATTACAGGCCTGAGCCACCACCCCTGGCCTAATTTAGTTACTTTTATTAAATTTTTTATTTTTTATTTTTGTGGGGAGATATATATATGTATGCGGTGGGGCACATGAGATGTTTTGATACAGGCATGCAATGTGCAATAATCTCATTATGGAAAATGGGGTAGCCACCACCTAAAGCATTTATCCTTTGTCTTATAATCTGATTATACTTCTTTAATTACTTTTAAATGGACAATTTAAGTTATTGACACCCCATTGTGCTATCAAATAATAGGTCTTAATTCATTCCTCCTGGTTTTTTTGGTACCTGTTAACCATACAAGCTTTCTGCCCTGCTACCCCTCCCACCCTTTGGCAACCATCCTTCTGCTCTCTGTTTTCAAGAGTTGAATTGTTTTTATGTTTACATCCCACAAATATGTGAGAACATGTGATGTTTGTCTTTCTGTGCCTGACTGATTGTCTTTATTTACTGAGTTGTAAGAGGGCTTTATCTGTTCTGGAGTACCTTATCAAAATTTCCATTCTGCGGGTTGTCTTTTCACTTTTTTTTTTTTTTTTTTTTTTTTTGAGATAGAGTTATCACCCTGTTGCCCAGGATGGGGCGCAGTGGCACGATCTTGGCTCTCTGCAACCTCTGCCTGCCAGGTTCAAGCCATTCTCCTGCCTTAGACTCCTGAGTATCTGGGATCACTGTTGTGTGTGCCACCATGCCCAGCTACTTTTTGTATTTTTAGTAGAGATAGGGTTTCGCCACATTGACCAGGCTGGTCCTGAACTACCAACCTCAGGTGATCCACCCACCTCGGCCTCCCAAAGTGCTGGGATTACAAGCATGAGGCACCACACCCAGCCTGTCTTTTCACTTTCTTGGTAGCATCTTAAGCAGCACAGAAGTTTTAAATTTGATGAAATCCAGTTTATCAATTTTTCTTTTGTTATTTGTGCTTTTGCCATCATACCTAGGAAACCGTTGCCTAATCCAAAGTCATAAAAGTCTACATCTGTGTTTTCTTTTAAGAAGTTTTATATTTTAGCTCTTACATTTTGGTCTTTGATTTATTTTGAGTTAATTTTTGCATATGGTGTGAGGTAGGGATCAGACTTTGTTCTTTTGCATGTGAATATCTGGTTGTCCCAGCACCATTTGTTGAAACGCTGTTCTTTTGCCATTGAATTGTCTTGTCACTCTTGCCAAAAATCAGTTGATCATGATATGAGGGTTCCTTTCCAGGTTGTATTGATCTGCATGTTAATCCTTATTCCTCTACCAGTACTGGTCAATGTAGCTTGTATTGAAATTGGGAAGCGTGACTCGTACAACCTTGTTTCTCTTTTTCAAAATTATTTTGGTTATTTGGGGTCACTTGCATTTTCATGTGAATCTTAGAATCAACTTGTCAGTTTCTGCTAAGAAGCCAGCTAGGACTAGGCACAGTGGCTCTTGCTTGTAATTTTAACATTTTGGGAGGCCAAGGTGGGAAGATCACTTAAGCCTAATAATTCAAGACCAGCCTAGGCAATGTAATGAGACCTCATCTCTACAAGAAAAAATTTAAAGGTTAGCCAAGCATGGTGGCACATTCCTATAGTCTGTTACTCAGGAGGCTGTGGCAGGAGGATCACTTGATCCTGGGAGTTAGCGGTTGCAGTGAGCTGAGGTTGTGACACTGCACTATAGCCTGGGTGACAAAGTGAGACCCTGTCTCAAAAAAAAAAAAAAGCCAGCTAGAATTTTGATAGACATTACCTTGTATCTGTAAGTCAACTTTGTGACTTGCCATCTTTAAAATATTAAGTCTTCCAGCCCATGGACATTGGCCATCTTTCCATTTAGTTTAGTATCTTTCAGCAGTGATTTATGGTTTTTATAGCACAAGTTTTGTATTTCTTTCTTTTTTTTTTTTTGAGATAGAGCCTTGCTCTGTCACCCAGGCTGGAGTGCAGTGGCGTGATCTCGGCTCACCACACCCTCTGCCTCCTGGGTTCAAGCAATTCTCCTGCCTCCACTTCCCGAGTAGCTGGGACTACAGGTTCCTGCCACCATGCCCAGCTAATTTTTGTATTTTTAGTAGAGACGGGGTTTCACCATCTTAGCTGGGCTGCTCTACGCACTCCTGACCTTGTGATCCACCTGCCTCAGCCTCCCAAAGTGCTGGGATTATAGGCATGAGCCATGGTGCCCAGCCCATTTTGTATTTCTTTTGCCAAATTTATTCCTAAGTGTTTTATTTTTCGAGCTATTATAAGTGGATTTTTTAACTTTCACGTTCAGATTATTTATTGCAAACATAGAGAAAGACAATTGATTTTTATACAGGCAGACTTTGTTGCATTGAGCTTCACTTTATTATGCTTTGCAGATATTGTGCTTTTTCACAAAGTCAAAAGCTAGAAATTAAGCCCAGTGAGGAAGGCATGTTGAAAGCTGAGATAGGTTAAAAGCTAGACTTCTTGCATCAGTTAGCTCAGTTGTGAATGGAAAGGAGTTCATGAAGGAAATGAAAAGTGCTGCTCCTGTGAACACATGAACGATAAGAAAACCTTATTTCTGATAGGGAGAAAGTTTTGGTAGTCTGGATGATCAAACCAGCCACAACATTCTCTTAAGCCAAAGCCTAATTGGGCTTTTTAATTAGGGCTTAATTCTCTTAAGCCAAGACCCTGACTCTCTTCAATTCTATGAAGGCTGAAAGAGGTGTGAGGAAGCTACAGAAAAAAAGTTGGAAGCTCGAAGGGGTTGGTTCATGATGTTTAAGGAAAGAATTCATCTCCGTAACACAAAAGTACAAGATAAAGCAGGAGGCGCGGTGGCTCACGCCTGTAATCCCAGCACTTTGGGAGGCCGAGGCGGGTGGATCACAAGGTCAAGAGATGGAGACCATCCTGGCCAACATGGTGAAACCCCGTCTCTACTAAAAATACAAAAATTAGCCGGGTATTTGGCATGCACTTGTAGTCCCAGCTACTTGGGAGGTTGAGTCGGAAGAATTGCTTGAACCCAGGAGGTGGAAGTTGCAGTTAGCGGAGACTGTGCCACTGGGCTCCAGCCTGGTAAGACTCTGTCTAAAAAAAAAAAAAAAAAAAAAAAAAAAAAAAAACATAAAGCAGGAAATGCTTTGTGGAAGCCACAGCAAGTTATCCAGAAGATCTAGCTAAGTAAGGTAATCAATGAAGTTGATGGTGCTACACAATAGATTTTCAATATAGGTGAAACAAACTTCTCTTGGAAGAAGATATAATCTAGGACTTGCATAGCTAAAAAGAAGTCAGTATCTGTCTTCAAAGCTTCCAAATGCAGGCCGACTCTGGTTAGTGGATAATGCAGCTGGTGACATGAAGTTGAAGCCATTGCTCATTTACCATTCTGAAAAATCCTAGGGCCCTTCAGAATTAAGCTAAACCTACTCTGCTTGTGCTCTAGAAATGAAGTCATAAATTCTGGATCACAGTATCTATTTACAGCATGGTTTACTGAATATTTTAAGCCCATTGTTGAGACCTACTGCCCAGAAGAAAAAAAGGTTCTTTTCAAAATATGGCTGCTCATTGACAGTGCACCTGTACACTGGATGTACAAGGAGATGAATGTTGTTTTCATGCCTGCTAACACAACATGCATTCTACAGCCCATGGATCAAGGAGTAATTTTGACATTCAAGTCTTATTATTTAAGAAATACATTTTGTTTGCTTTGCATAATAATCAGAGAACAGAAAAAAAAAAAAGGAAAAATACATTTTGTAATGCTATAGCTGGCATAGATGATGATTCCTCTGATAGATCTAGGCAAAGTAAATAGAAATCCTTTCCTTCTGGAAAGGATTCACCATTTTAGATTCCATGAAGAGCATTTGTGATTCATCAGAGGAGGCTGAAGTAGCAACATGAACAGGAGTTTGGAAGAAATGGATTTCAACCCTCATGGATGAGTTTGAGGGGTTCAAGACTTAAGTGGAGGAAGGAATGGCAGATGTGGTAGAAATAGCAAGAGAACTAGAATTAGAAGTGGAGCCTGAAGATAGGACTGAATTGCTGCAACCTCATGATCAAACTTGAATGGATGAGGAGCTGCTTCTTGTGATGAGCAGAAAGTGGTTTCTTGAGATGGAAACTATTCTTGGTGAACATGCTATGAATATTATTGAAATGACAACAAAGGATTTAGAATATCCCATAAACTGAGTTGATAAAGCAGTGGCAGGGTTTGAGAGGATTGACTCCCATTTTTCAAGAAGTTCTACTGTGGATAAAAAGCCATCAAATAGCAGTGCATGATACAGAGAACTCTCTTGTTAAAGGAAGAGTCAGTCAATGTAGCCGATTTCATTGTTGTCACCCCAGCCTTTGGTAACCACAACAGTCTAGTAGCCATTGACATCGAGGCAAGACTCCACCAGCAAAAAGATTACAACTCCCTGAAGGCTCAGATAATCTTTAGCATGTTTTGGCAATAAAGTATTTCTTAGTTAAGGTATGTACATTTTTTTGAGACATAAAGCTGTTGAATACTTAATGGACTATAGTATAAACATAAGTTTTGGTTGGACGCGGTGGCTCATGCCTGTAATCCCAGCACTTTGGGAGGCCGAGGCGGGCAGATCATGAGGTCAAGAGATCAAGACCATCCTGGCCAACATGGTGAAACCCCATCTCTACTAAAAATACAAAAATTAGCCAGTCGTGGTGGCGCGTGCCTATAATCCCAGCTACTCGGGAGGCTGAGGCAGGAGAATTGCTTGAACCCGGGAGGCGGAGGTTGCAGTGAGCCGAGATCACGCCACTGCACTCTAGCCTGGCGCCTGGCGATGGAATGAGACTCTGTCTCAATAAATAAATAAACAAACAAACATAACTTTTATATTCACTGGAAAACCAAAAAAATTACGTGACTTCATTGAAACTTTTGCTTTTTTGGTCGTATCTGCCCTCCTTTTTTTTTTGAGACAGTCTCACTCCGTCACTCAGGCTGGAGTACAGTGGTGCAATCTCGGCTCACTACAACCTCTGCCTCCCAGGTTCAAGCAGTCCTCATGCTTCAGCGTCCCAGTGGCTGGGATTACAGGCATGTGCCACCACACTTGGCTTTGTTGCGGTTTTTTTTGTATTTTTAGTAGAGACAGGGTTTCACGAGGTGGCCAGGCTGGTCTCAAACTCCTGACCTCAGGTGATCCGCCTTCCTCAGCCTCCCAAAGTGGTGGGATTACAAGCGTTAGCCGCCACACCTGGTTCATTTTTACTTTCTTACAGTGGTCTGGAACCAAACCTGCATTCTCTTCAAGGTACGCCCATTCCTATGTAGTATTGGGGTAAAAAAAATGAAAGAAAAAGGTACGCCCATATATTGATCTTGCATTGTGCAATCTTGCTGAATATGTAACTTTTATACATTTACAATTTTTTAAATTGTACACATATATTATTTACTCTCAACAATGGTGATATAATAATCTCAGGTAGGCGTTTATCCCCTAGGAAGCCTGCCCCACGCCCCCACTGGGATTTACCCAAGGGAGGTCGGGGAGGGGAGCATTGCCCCATCTTAAGTTTTTTGGCAGCAGCAGTAGGAATCTTGGTCTCCCATAGGATGGGATAGAGCTCCGCCTAGCACATATTAGCCCCCTTAAACAACTTGATTGACAGAGCGAAGGAACAAGTGAAGCGGGGGGTGAGCAAGTCCGCTGGCGCCTTCTTCCTCTGAAGAACCCTCCTGCTGCTGTTTAAGCCATGATCTGTCGTCCTGGAGTATTTACCTGTTCATTCTGGTTTTGCACCATGGGAAGAGAGAAGACAGCTAATCTTTCTTTCCCGAGACAGCCTTTCAGATAGATGTTGACAGCCAGAATGGCAGATGTACTTGGAAGGGCTTTGTAAACTCCAGAAGAATAGAAATGCTTGTTGCTGTTTTTATCATCTTGGCTTTTAATCTCCTACTATCCGCTGCCACAGATCTCTTCTTTGGATCCCACACCCTTCCTCCAAGGCGGCAGCTTCTCTGGTTTTCCTCTGTTAGAAACTTTGCTAAATGGGGCTGGCCATGGTGGTTCATGCCTCTAATCCCAGCACTTTGGGAGGCCGAGGCAGGCGGATCACTTGAGGTCAGGAGTTCGAGACCAGCTTGGCCAACATGGTGAAACCCCGTCTCTACTACAAATACAAAAATCAGCCTGGTGTGATGGCAGGCACCTATAATCCCAGCTACTCAGAAGGCTAAGGAGAATCACTTAAACCAGGAACGCGGAGGTTGCAGTGAGCCAAGATCATGACACTGCACTCCAGCCTGGGCAACAGAGTAAGATGTCATCTCACAAAAAAAAAAAAAAAAAAAAAAAAAAAAAATTGGCTGGGCACAGTGGCTTATGCCTGTAATCCCAGCACTTTGGGAGGCCAAGGCAGGTGTATCACAAGGTCAAGAGATCAAGACCATCCTGGCCAATGTGATGAAACTCCATCACTACTTAAAAAAAAATAACTGGGCATGGCGGTACATGCCTGTAGTCCCAGCTACTGGGGAGGCTGAGGCAGGAGAATCGCTTGAACCTGGGAGGCAGAGGTTGCAGTGAACCAAGATCGCGCCACTGCACTCCAGCCTGGCGACAGAGCAAGACTTTGTCTTTAAAAAAGAAAAAAAAAAAAAAAAATAGACACCTCCAGCTTTGGCCTGTGTACATGTCTGTTTTGGACAGGACCCGGGTCAGTCTTAGTTGACTTCTCAAACCGTGGTTTCATGTGGCCCTCCAAACCATGCTTTGCTCTTGAAAACATTTTGGATCCAGACTTCAAGTGAGACAAAACTACCCTATCACATCCCTGCAGCTTTCGTTGATTTTTATTGGCCTGTAGTCCGACAGAGCACATCGATTTAAAAATTCTTTTAATGGCCTGTGTTTATTTCTAAATCATTAGCTTGTAAATTCCCAGGGTATACAGGCTACCGGACTGTTCTTGAATATGCTGTCATCACTGTGGTCTTAGACGTTACTTCAGCGTCCTGGTCCTCCAGCACTTTCTGCATGTTGGCTTTCTGCTTGGTTTGATCACGACGGGGAGTAACCTATGGTGTGGTGGAAAGAAGGTGCCGACTTTGAATTTATTAGCGAAGGTTAGTGTTGTTGACTCGGTTTCTATTCAGACAGTGTTGGTTACTTGATGTAGGAGGTTCTCACATTTATACTCACAGCAGCTCAAGGAGGGAGTTACTACTCTCACTTAGCAGACAAAGAGACCAAGGCTTCAGTTGTTTTTGTTGTTGTTGTTGTTTTGAGACGGAGTCTCCTCGCTCTGTCACCCAGGCTGGAGTGCAGTGGCGTGATCTTGGCTCGCTGCCACTCCGCCTCTAGGGCTCAAGCGAGTCTCCTGCCCCAGCCCCCAAAGTAGCCAGGATTACAGGCACGTACCACCACACCTGGCTAACTTGTATTTTCTGTAGAGACAGGGTTTCACCATGCTGGCCAGGCTGGTATCGAACTCCTGACCTCGGGTGATCCAGCTGCCTTGGCCTCGCAAAGTGCTGTGATTTACAGGCGTGAGCCACCACGCCCAGCGAGAGGCTTCAGTATTTAAATAACTTGCCTCCCAGTCACCCAGCCAGTGTGTACTGGAACTAGGATTCAAACCCAAGTCTGTCTTTCCATCAAAGCACATACTCTTTTCATCAGCCACGTGGCCCCAGGCCCAGTGCGCAATGCTGGATGTTATTATATCCCTAGGCGGGGCCAGGGGCCAAGTTCTTTTTTTTTTTTAAAGATGGGGTTTCACCAGGTTGGCCAGGCTGGTTTTGAACTCCTGACCTCAGGTGATCCACCCACCTCAGCCTCCCAAAGTGCTAGGATTACAGGCATGAGCCACCACGCCCGGCTTCAGGGGCCAGTTTCTAAGTGGCTTGGTGGGTTTCTGCGTCTGAGAAGTGGAGCTGGTGAGATGGCGGTTCCTTCACTGTTTTCCAAGGGCCGCCGTGGCTTTGATCTTGACAGCAACCAAGATGTATCGCCCCACTTTGCAGATGAAGCAACTGAGGCCCAGAGAGGTTATTTCAATGCTTCAGGCAGTGCACCTGTTTTATATTGGAGCTGGAAATCAAACCCTAGTGTGCCAACAACATACCCAGGCTCTTGGCTGTGCGTGGCGTCGACTTGCCTACCACACAGGCATGGCCGGGCCCCCACGTTACCCTGGAGAGATGAGCCTTTTTTATTTTAAAATACATATCACTTCTTGGCCGGGTGCAGTAGCTCATGCCTGCAATCCCAGCACTTTGGGAGGCTGAGGTGGGCAGATCACTTGAGGTCAGGTGTTCGAGACCACTGCGCTCCGGTCTTGGCAAAAAAGTTAGATTGTCTCAAAAAAAAAAAAAGATATTCATGCACCAAAAAATGAAGGATTGTCGCTATGTTTCCCGGGCTGATCTCAAATTGCTGGCCTCAGGCAATTCTCCTGCCTCAGTTTCCCAAAGTGCTGGGATTACAGGTGTGATAGAGCCATGCCTTAATCCAGTCTTAGGACCTCAAACTTAGTGCCCTTTCGACTTTATCATACAGTCTTCCCCTCTTCCAACTCCTGTCAAATAAAACAGTCAAGCTTCAAAACAAACACACAAAAACCCTTCAGCTCTGAAGATATCGGTTGTTTAGTCTTTATTTTTACTGTATTTTACTCTCTCCTGGGCTGGGGTGCAGTAGCATGATCTTGGCTCACTGCAACCTTTGCCTCCTAAGCTCAGGTGTTTCTCCTGCCTCAGCCTCCCAAGTCATGGGGATTACAGGCATGTGCTACTTTGCCTGGCTAATTGTTGTATTTTTAGGAGAGACGGGGTTTCACCATGTTGGCCAGGCTGGTCTTGAACTCCTGGCCTCAAGCGATTTGCCCGCCTCGGCTTCCCAAAGTGTTGTGATTACAGGCAAGAGCCACCGTGCCTGGCACTGTATGTTACTCTCTCAGAGATATGACCAACTGTTGAGATCTGTAACCATCAGCTTTCAGTAGATTATGCCACAGTAACAGCAGGCTGCTCCAAATCTCAGTGGCCTGTGGCAACCAAAAATCATTTCTTGTTCATGTCATGTTGTCTGGGGGTTGGCCGTGGCCGTGCCCCAGCCCGGTGGGTGGTCCTCATTTGGGAATCTCAGTGGGGGAAGCATGTTCTATACGGTCCTCAAAGCAGAGGGAGCGAGTACAGTGGCTCTTAAATCTTACACTCAGATAAGACACCGTTACTTAGATGCCATTGGCCAAAGCATTTCATGTGGCCACGCCTAACCTCACTGGGCTGGGAAAGCAGCCACAGGGAAGTTGCTGTTATACGACACGTCATGTGGCAGTGAACAGAGTGTGTGACGCCTCCTCCAAGGGAGCACGGATGGTGGCTCAGAGCAGCAACACCGTAGTCCATGTGACTCCAGGAACCCACAGCACAGCACTGCTGGAACTCACGTGGCTGGGCACTTTCTCACCCTTTCCGTATCTCAGACATCTGGTGGATGCCAATGAACTTGTTTTCCAAACTAGACTGAGTTTTTATGCTGTCGTAAGCAAATACTGATGAAGAGTTAGATTAAAATACCTTCCTATAGGCATTTATCTTTAATCTCATTTTTTTTGAGACAGGGTCTCACTGTCACCCAGGCAGGAGTGCCGTGGTGCAACCATAGCTCATTGCAGCCTTGACCTCCTGGGCTCAAGCCATCCTTGCAAGAGCTGGGCCCACAGGCACGCACCAGCACACCCACCCAGCTAATGTTTTTGTTTTTTGTAGCGACAGGGTCTTGCTACGTTGCCCAGACTGATCTCAAATTCCTACACTCAAGCGATCCTCCCGCCTCGGCCTCCCAGAGTGCTGGGATTATAGGCATGAGCCACTGCACCTACACATTTGTCTTTAAATGTAACACATTACGTTAAAAAAACCTCAACCTTGCTGGGCGCGGTGGCGCGTGCCTGTAGTCCCAGCTACTCGGGAGGCAGAGGCTGGAGGATCGCTTGAGCCCAGGAGTTCTAAGCTGTAGTGCGCTATGCCGGTCAGGTGTCCGCACTAAGTTCGGCATCAATATGGTGACTTCCCGGGAGTGGGGGACCACCAGGTTGCCTAAGGAGGGGTGAACCGGCCCAGGTTGGAAACGGAGCAGGTCAAAACTTCTGTGCTGATCAGTAGTGGGATCGCGCCTGTGAATAGCCGCTGCACTCCAGCCTGGGCAACATAGCGAGACCCTTCTCTATTTAAAAATATATATATATTTTAAAAAAAAAAGAAAAAGAGAGAAAAGAAAAAAAAAACCTCAACCTTATGAAAGCGGTGTTGAAAAGATATCTGTGGAATCCAGTGAAAGCCATTAACAGGTATGTGCAGGTCACTGCAGGAAGACGGCTAGAGAGCACTGCGGGGTGTGTACAATGGAGAAAGACACCTCCCAGGAGCTGCCGCCAGCCAGGTGGCTGTCATTATCTCACAGCACACAAAACAAATGCTTACTACAGAGAGAACTCTTTACATATTAAGCATTTTCCCTTTTTTTGAGACAGAGTCCCACTCTGTGCCCAGGCTGGAGTGCAGTGGCGTGATCTCAGCTCACTGCAACCTCTGCCTCTCAGGTTCAGGATTCTCATGCCTCAGCCTCCCAGGGAGCTGGGATTACGGGCATCTACCACCACACCTGACTCATTTTTGTATTTTTAGAGAGACAAGGTTTTACTATGTTGGCCAGGCTGGCCGTGTACTCCTGACCTCAGGTGATCCACCCACCTTCGCCTCCCAAAGTGCTGAGATTATAGGCGTGAGCTACTGCGCCTGGTCAAGAACTCTTTACATATTAAGCATTTTCATAAAGATTTGAACGTGGATTCTTGAACCCTTAGGTCATATCTGCAGCCCATGTGGTTAGCCATTGAGGAAGATATTAAAAGCATGTTAAGGACCCACTGTGTGACCATGGTCAGGCGGAAAGGCAGGTGATGCTACAGCCTAGTTTTCCAGGAATTTATGATCTCTGAGTCACGCAGCCTTATCTGTCATCCTAGAACTCCAGGACGGCCCCAGATGATGTGGGAGTGGCCGCGGCTGGGAGACAGATCGCCCTGAGCCTGGGGATCAGGGTAACATTCCTGGGAGGCGCCTTCCAGGCGGAGGGGAAATTGCTCATGTGTTCAGGGAACAGGGTGTGACTGGGTGTGGCAAGAGGTGAGCCTGAAAAGAGGCTGGTCCCTCAGAGCAGGACAGGTTTTACCCAAGTCCACAGGCCAGTGTCTGACCTTCTTTAGATCCGCCCCAGTTTAGCTTCTTCTCAGCGGTTTTGTGTCTGTGTGAGTGTATGTGAGACAGGGCTTTGCTGTGTTGCCGAGGTTGGTCTTGAACTCCTGGGCTCAAGCGATCCTCCCACCTTGGCCTCCCAAAGTGCTGGGATTACAGGCAGGAGCCACTGTGCCGGCCCTAAATGGTTTTCAGGGCGTGGTGCCTACCTCAAGCTAAAGTGCATGCCTGAGGGAGCTGGAACCCTAACCTAGGATCCTCTCTTCAGCAGTCCTTGCCTTAAGACCTCGCCATAGACATTTGCTCATTCACAGATCCCTCCCCTCTTAGAGGGAGCTGTGTTACCAAGCCTGGTGTGGCACCACCAAGGCATGCAATGGGCGGGCCGGGCTCCCTGCAGGCAGGCGGGTGGATCTGGAGCATGAACATGAGCAGGACACTGTCCCTTCCTGCCTCCCTGGCACGGGTGCTCTTCCTGGCTGGTAGCCGTGTGGACATTTGGGGGAAGCTTTTCTGTGTGTCAGAGGCACTCTGATGTGTCCAGTAGTACAGCGGTCCTCCCCAGGGTAGGTCAGTGACTCGCCCAGCCCCAGGAGGTGGCTGCTGTCTCCTTCTCATGCATATGAGGTAAGACTGACATTCAAAGTCCTGGTTCCCTCCCTCCCTCCAGACCTAGAACACGGCCAGCCCCAGGATGATAGGCCCAACTCGAGGTCTGGAGGAAGTGGCGTGTGCACTGGGTCTCAGCATAGGTAACTTTTGAGTGGCTGGGCTTTTTTCTGTTTTGCTTTGTTTTGAGATGGAACCTCACTCTGTTGCCCAGGCTGGAAGCAGTGGTGCCATCTCAGCTCACTGCAGCCTCCACCTCCCGGGTCCAAGTGATTCTCCTGCCTCAGCTTCCGGAGTAGCTGAGATTACAGGCTGCACCACCATGCCCGGCTAATTTTTCTTTTTCTTTCTTTTTTTTTTTTTAATCAGAACTCTTGAGCCACCGGCTAATTTTTCTATAGTTAGTAGAGACAGGGTTTTACTATGTTGGTCAGGCTGGTCTCGAACTCCTAACCTCGTGATCCACCCGCCTCGACACCCCAAAGTGCTGGGATTACAGGCATGAGCCACCACATCCGGCCCAATTTTTACTATTTTTTATTGAGATAGGGTCTTGCTCTGTCATCCAAGCTGGAGTGCAGTGGCCCAATGATAGCTCACTCCAGCCTTGAACCCCTGGGCTCAAGCAATCCTCCCACCTCAGCTTCTGAGTAGCTGGGACTACAGGCATGCACCACTATGCCTGGCTAATTGATTTGTTTGTAGAGATAGGGTCTCGCTGTGCTGCCCAGGCTGGCCTTTAACTCCTGCCTGCGTTTCCTGAAGTGCTGGGATTATAGGCGTGAGCCACCTCACTCAGACTTGAGGCCCATTCTTGTCTCGGCCAATGGCCACAGAAGTCACAACAGTGAAGGAGCATACAAAGTATCCAAATTCCCAGAATCCACAAATCCTTCCAGACATGTTTGGAAATCTTACATGGGGCTGAGGGGACTTAATCATTTAGAAGAGGATCTTTTAAGTCATCTCTTTTCAGAAACCTCATGGTCCATTTGCATGATGGCTAATTAAACTCATGGGCCTGACCGTGTTCCTCAGGACTGGGCTGGAGTTGCCCTGTGTTCGTGGAAGAGCACCTGGGGAGAGGACTGGGAAGCGTGGTCCCTGTGATGCAGCTCTGATGACTGGAGGAACACTAGGGTTTTGGTTTTTATGCCAGTTTACATAAAACGACATGGACACACGTGAAGTGTTTTTTGGTTTTTTTTTTTTTAATTGTTTGGGTTTTTTTTGTCTTTTTGAGACAGAGTCTCTCTCTGTTGCCAGGCTGGAGGGCAGTGGCATGATCTCGGCTCACTGCAACCTTTGCCTCCTCGGTTGAAGCCATTCCCCTGCCTCAGCCTCCCGAGTAGCTGAGATTACAGGCATGAACCCAGCTAATTTTTATATTTTTCTAGAGATGAGGTTTCACCATGTTGGCCAGGCTGGTCTTGAACTTCTGACCTTGTGATCCACAGGCCTCGGCCTCCCAACGTGATGGGATTACAGGTGTGAGCCACTGTGCCTGGCTCGATGGAGTGGTTTTAAGGAGCTGAGAGTTTAATTGGCAAGAAGGGAAAGAGAAGGCAGAAGGAAGAGGCTCCCCCGTACAGAGACAGAGGGAGGGGGGCTCCAAATCTGAAAGCGGAGATCCCCAAGTGGAGTGGAAGGCAGCCAGGTATATACAGAGGCTGGAGGAGGCGGTGTCTGAATTGCATAGGGCTTAGGGGATTGGTTTGACCAGGTATGTTATTTATGTAGCCCGCAAAAAAAACTGGCCCTCCCACCCTCGCCTTTTAATATGCAAATGCAGCACGTCCTAATGTTCTACACATGTGGATATATGTGGGGGCAGCCATGTTGCCAGGGACATGCAGGGGCAAGAGCAAGAGGACAGTGCTGGGAATTGCCATGTGGGGTGGACCCAGTTTTTAACAGCTGGTATTTGCATATTAAGGTTGCTGACTGGGCTTTAAGAGCCAGGCTTTACAAGAAATGCTTTCGGAGCAGCTTTGAAAGAAACGAAAACTTTTCCTCCTTATCTGCCTAAAAGAATTTCTTAGTAACTCATGCCACACCTGTATCACTTTTCCAGCGCTGCTGGAACCAAGTGCCACTCGCCAAGTGGCTTAAACATCAGAAGATGATTCTCTCGAGTTTCGGGAGGGCAGAAGTCAAAGATCCTGGTGTCCACGGGGCTGGTTCCTTCTGAGGGACGTAGGGGAGAATCTAGTGTGTCCCTGTCCCAGATTCTGGTGGTTTCCTGATCATCTTCATCTTATAGATCATAGCCCAGTCTCTCCTTAATCTCCCTGTGACGTCCTGCCTGTCTTCGTGTCTGTCTCTGTGTCCAGGCTTCTCCTTATTGGAACCTATTGGACGAGGGCCCACGCTAATGACCTTCCCTTATCTTGATCACCTTGCAAAGACCCTACTTCCAAATAAGGTCACCTTCACCGGTATTGGGGATCAGGACCTCATCATCTCTTGGGAGACACAGTTCAACCCATTACAGCCCAGAAGTGTGCCATGTGAATTATCAAACCCCACATCCCTGGGAATAACCGAGGCAGGAGGACAGAGGTCAGGATCCTTCCAGATCCCAGCCCTTGCCTATGGGAGACACAGCCACCCATCACCCACCATCGGAATCCCTGGGAAGTGAGGGGCCCTCCGTAGGCAGATCCTAAGCCAGGAAGAAAAACCTCTGTATGGCCGTCAAGCGGTACGGACAGCAGCCAGGGCATCAACTGCCCAGCTTTCTGGACAGACCCTGCTACCCACCTGCCTCTCGTAGAAGAGCCCCCAGGAAGTGTTCCAATTTATCCGGAGAAGTAACTCCAAATCTGTTTCTTACTCCAGAGACATATAATATGCGGGCTTAGGTACAATTGAAACAATGCCATTTCAGCAGTTCCCAAAATTCGTAATAGATATTGAGAAAGATACATGATACGACAGTGAAAGAAATCACGACGCCCAGTCTTACATACAGGTTGATTTAGAAGACGTACATACACGTGTTTTAAACAACTTGATTGAGATATAATTCACATGCCACATAATTCACACATTTAAAGTCTGCAGTCCATTGACTTTTAGGATATTCACACAGTTGTACAGCTGTCACCACAGACCACTGTAAAACATTTTTTTTTAGTTTTCTTTTTTTTTTTTTTTTTTTTTTTTTTTTTTTTTAATAGAGACGGGCTTTTACTATGTTGGCCAGGCGGGTCTTGAACTACTGACCTCATGATCCACCCGCCTTGGCCTCCCAAAGTGCTGGGATAACAGGCATGTGCCACCATGCCCGGATAATTTTGTACTTTTAGTAGAGACAGGGTTTCTCCATGTTGGTCAGGCTGGTCTTGAACTCTCGACCTCAGGTGATCCACCCACCTCGTCTCCCAACGTGCTGGGACTACAAGCATGAGCCACCGTGCCTGGCTATAAAACATTTTCATCACCCCAAAAGAAAATCCCACACTCTTCAGTTGGCATCCACCAGCCACTCCTCCCCACCCACCCCCAGTCCGATACCACTCTAACGTATGATGCATCTCTCTCTTGTTTGCCGGTATGTCAGCATTTCATGCAACGTTTTTTGTTGTTGTTGTTTTGTTTTGTTTTGTTTTTTTGAGACAGAGTCTCACTCTGTTGCCCAGGCTGGAATGCAGTGGTGTGATGTTGGCTCACTGCAACCTCCGCCTACCGGATTCAAGCAGTTCTCCTGTCTCAGCCTACTGAGTAGCAGGGATCACAGGTGCATGCCACCACACACCCAGCTAATTTTTGCATTTTTAGTAGACAAGGAGTTTCACCATGTTGGCCAGGCTGGTCTCAAACTCCTGACCTCGTGATCTATCTGCCTCGGCCTCCCAAAGTGCTGGGATTACATGCATGAGCCACCACACCTGGCCAGGAATCACAGCCTTATCTTATTGGGTTGTGGTGGAGGTGGGGGCAGCAGAGGGGGTAGTGGTGGAATGTGTCTGAGTTCCAAACAACCAACTTCAAATTGGAATCCTGGTGCACAGCTTGTTAGAAGTTGGAAATGCTTGCACTGCCCTAGTCTGCTATGCGTTTGATTTTCTAGACCCAGCTCCCACTAGCCCTCATCCCCTAGTCCTGAGCGTCCCTTAAACTGCCAGGTGGCTCAGGTGAGAGGCCCTGTAATTAAACCACATCCTTTGCCTCTTAAAAATAACATTGGAGACAGCATGGTTCAAGGAGGGGACAGAAGGAATATATAATTTAGCGTCGTTTGCCTGAGCCAGTATGAAATCGGTGCATGTGCAGTCTTGCGTGCTTCGGCTGTAAAGCGTGCTCTGTTGTCTCAGCAAGTGTGTAGGTAAGCTAAATATTCTAACAAGTTGGTCCAACCATGTCAGGCTCTTTGCATGTGCGTCCGGCATAGTCGATGAATAGACGTCCACGTGGAGGAACTGGCTCAGCTAGTCCGTTCACAAAACCGACCAATCGTGGCCACCATCACAAAACCTCACCAGTTGCCTGATCTGGAATCCCGGGCACCGTCCTCGGTTCGCCTTGTTCTTCTGGGCCTCACGTCGACTGTGTGTGCTGCCGATCTCTCCAGCACCTCCGCCTCCTCCTCAGCACCCACAGCCACCACCCAGTGCATCTCACTTGGATGAGAGCAATGATGTCTGAGTGGTCTCTTCCTCCCTGCCCCCTCCTGTGTTCCTTCCACCCTGACTGCTGCCCAGGTGATAAGGGTCACCCGGTACCACATGTCCTTGTGCCCCTCATGATCTAACCCCACTTGCTTGTCCAGCTGTGTCACCCACAGCTCCCACATATGTATCTGCATTCCCACCCGGCAGACTCTCACAGGTCCCCATGCCCCATGGTATGTTGTAGCCCTGTTGGTGGGCTCTTAATCTAGACTTCAGGAGTGGAGGGAGCACAATCTGACATGTGAATAAGTGTCTTAAAACAGAGAGCATGGAGGCCGGGTGCGGGGGCTCACGCCTGTAATCCCAACACTTTGGGAGGCTGAGGCAGGTGGATTACCTGAGGTCATGAGTTCGAAACCAGCCTGGCCAACATGGTGAAAGCTCATCTCTACTAAAAATACAAAAATTAGCCATGTGTGATTACAGGTGGCGGGCACCTGCAATCCCAGATACTCAGGAGGCAGACATTCCAGCTATCTCTTGAACCTGGGAGGCAGAGGTTGCAGTGAGCTGACGTCACACCAGTGCACTCTAGCCTGGGCAACAGAGTGAGACCCCGTCTCCAAAAAATAAAAAAAGAATTTTATGAAATTCTTTCCTCCGGGCATTTGAATGTGTTTTTCCGTTTATATGCAATGTCTTACCCATCCACCTGAGTGAAATGCTTTGTAAGACTGCTCCAAGGTCACAACTTTACTTCCTGAGGTTCCCTTCCCCCTGTCCTCAAGGATTTAATTGCTTGTTAATTACATACCTGTTTCCCTCCTAGACCCTGAGCTCCTGGGAGTAGGAACTGTCTCTTGCTGCCCACCCCTGACCCTCAGCAGTGTCTAGCGTATGGCTAGTCCTTAGTCAGTGCTTGCAGAAGGAAAAAGACCAGGAAGGGCACGCCAGACCATTCTTCTCTATGAAAGACCCACCAAGTGCTCCCTACTGTATAGTGAATGGCGCTATACTCCCAGATCTCTGCTCCTCCCTCGTTTACCTTCACGAACTGGCCCTTTTGTGTTTGCAAGGATTTCCTCTAAGAGGTTGAAGCCCAGTTGTCAAACATGTACTCGGACGAATCAGATTTCTCCTTGATACAGGAATTCACTAGATGTGTAATGCTTTGTAAATTACCCCTTCACAGATGTTGAGCTCTTTGTTTTTCTTTTCTTTCTTTTCTTCCCATTCAGATTGATGCACTGAGTAAAAGAAGCAAGGAAGCTGAAGCAGCTTTCTTGAATGTCTACAAAAGATTGATTGACGTCCCAGGTAAGCCCTGGCACTGATGGTCCACCAGTGGGGGGCTTTGTGTCTGGTGAGTTGGTGGGTTTTGGGCTCATTTTTAATGGCTTTCCTGAGGAAAATAAATAATACCATTAGTCGCAACTTCGCGCAGGAAACCAGGGAGTGCCTCACATGTGAATCCTCCAAGACCCAGTCTTTGGATATGGAAGGAAATTTGATGCACTTGTTGAAGGACTCATGTAATCTCTAGGGGATGATTTCATAAAAGCAGGGACCCAAATCTCTGGGGCTACAGCATAAAACGCTGTACGTACCACAGAGGAGATACAGATCCAACGCGTGTGTGCTGTGCAGAGAGGTCCCTTTTACTGTCCACTGCCACCTTCAGGACGTTAGGAATGGCCCTACCAAGACACCTGGAGTGTCCCGCTCCCCCTGCCAGGTCATCCAAGATCAGTGGCCCTGGACAAGTCCTTCACTTAAGGGTTACGGGCAGAGGGTAACTTATAATCCCTGCAGCTACAACCAAGTATTTCAGTTGTTTCTTTTATTTTTTTTCTAAGTTTACTTATTTATTCATTTTTGAGACAGGGTCTCGCTCTGTTGCCCAGGCTGGAGTGCAGTGGTGCAATCTCTGTTCATGGCAACCTGCACCTCCCAGGCTCAAGCGATCCTCCCACATCAACCTCCCAGGTAGCTGGGAGGCGCATGCCACCACACTCAGCTAATTTTTGTATTTTTTGTACAGATGAGGTCTCACTGTGTTGCCCAGGCTGGTCTCCAACTCCTGGGCTCAAGCGGTCCTCCCACTTCAGCCTCCTAAAGTGCTGTGGGATTATAGGTAGGAGCCACTGCACCACCTTTAATCTTTTAAAGGGATTGAAGAATTAAAATTTAAATAATGTTTGTGAGGCGTTCTGAGAGATGATGGCTTCCGATTCTCTATTCTGGAAAAGTGAAAATGCATGTTTCAAGTGCCTTGAGCTCTCTGGTCCTGTTTGTGGGTCCTAATTGCCTTAGCATCTCGAGTAAAGTGATGGATATAACCATGTGGGGCCCAGCTCAGCCCTAGGGAGATGCTGATCAGAAAATTAGGAAAGTCATTTGATGTGTTTCTCCAGCAAGCAAGGAATTTGAATTACCACCACCCTCCCCTCCCCACCAATTACAGTTGTGTACTTGCCCTTGTTAGCAATTCTCTGAATATCATTGACGTCATCAGAGCTACATTAACAGAGCGAGGCAGGCACAGGTCTCCTTTGTACCTGTACTTGGGTTCTGATTCAGGTCCACCATGGGCTTTGCTGTCCCCTCTTGGAACTGGGATTAAAAGTGGTCGCACCGGGACGACAGAAAGCAGTTGGGACAGGGAGTGGGGAGATCCAGATTCTCCTTCCCTGGACTTGTTAAGAGTTCTTGATGGCATTCCTTTTCCTCTCTGGACTTCAGTGCTGTCATCTGTAAAATGGAACAGATGGAACAGGGTTGGGAACAGCCTAACCGTAGAGAATGGTTTGCTTTGATCTCAACTTTTACCGTCTTGGGAGCTTATCTAATTATTAGTTCCAAATTCTAGCCTTTGGTTTTCTGTGGGAGTTTGTATCTGACTAGGAGTTCCCTGAAGAATCTGACCGAGCCTCATGAGGAAGCTCCTTCACAGTAAAATGGATCAGAGAGTAACCGCTGGAGGGTGTCCAGGTTCTTGGTGTTTTGAACAATGAATTGGGCAAAACGCGCAAACCAAGGAAAGAGTGAAGCAAGGAAAGCAGAGATTACTGAAAATGAAAGTACACGCCACAGGTTGGGAGTGGGCCGAGCACCTGCTCAAGGGCACAGATGCAGAATCTTGTCACCCCCTAGAGGTTACCCGTTGGCCAATTGGTATTTACCCCATGTAAATGAAGTGTTGGCCTCCAATCAGTCCAGTTGGTTGTAGAAAGCAACCAACCAGAGGCTGAAGGGAAGTTACAAAGGTCACACTCCTAGCAAACATCTTGATTGGTTGTGGAAAGTAACCAATCAGAGGCTAAAGTTAAGTTACAAAGTTGCACTTCTGTGCAAATGAAGCTTGGCTCTGCAGTCAGTCTGATTGGCTGCAGCCAGTCAGAGACTGAAGTTACAAAGTTACCCTCCTATGCAAACGTCTGATTGGTTGTAGAAAGCAACCAATCAGAGGTACTTTCAATTTCCCATCTGCAGGGCAGAAAAGGGTGGGGGTTTGCAAAGGAAGTAGCTTCTGGTCCTTTTGTTACCTAGGCGTGGAAAGTGGGGGTTTTCTTTGGATTTATTTCAAGGAAGTCAGGGTGAATTGGCCTTCGGTTTTCTGCCTGCACACCCTGTTCTTCTGCCTCAAGAGCACACTGACCCTCAGGCATCAACAGCCTGGCGGGTATCACTGGCATTTTCTTGTGCTTAAGGTAGTGGCTGAGAATTTTCTATCTGGACTATGTCATGTCCATGCTGACGCAGGCATAAAGAATTTACAAAAAAAGCGTGACCTGGGCTTTGAGAAATCTTATTTTGTGTTGCGAAAGAGTTCATTCTTTGACTTTTTGCTGCTTCCTCGGGCTCAGGAAGGTTCTGCTCCAGCCTATTTCCAGAAGTTCTTGCTACCACTTCTGGGAGCAGGGTCCCAAAAGTGAGTGTTTTCCAGCTGAGAATTTCGTCCAGTTGGTGACTTAGTCAATAGAAGACTGACCCACTTCATTTTTGCCAGAGACCCAAAGACTCTTTAGCAGCTGTTTTCAAAATAATCTGTAATCTTTTTTTTTTCTTGCTGTCACACAGGCTGGAGTGCAGTGGCGCAATCTCTCCTCACTACAGCATCCACCTCCCAGGTTCAAGAGGTTCTCCTGCCTCAGCCTCCCACATAGCAGGGATTACAGGTGCCTGCCACCACACCCAGCTAATTTTTGTATTTTAGAGAGATGGGATTTCACCATGTTGGCCAGATTTGTCTCAAATGCCTGACCTCAAGTGATCCACCCGCCTTGGCACTCCAAAGTGCTGGGATTACAGGCATAAGCCACCGTGCCGGGCCTCACTGCAGTTTTCTAAATAACCTGTAATCTCTTTTCAAAAAGTGGAATTTGCACATCAGTTTTTCCCTAGTGAAATTTTTCAACTGCACAGCCACTTTAAAATGTTGCTTAGGTTTCTTTCTCTGCAGTTATTTTCTGTGTTAATTTCCCAGAGAAAAAAAAGAGACCATTCTTCTCATCAGCGTTCCTCTTTATCTGAGTAGACCTTGTCCATGCACATGTACAGATTTTATAGAATTTTAATCATAGCATGTGTGTATATTCATATTCTGCCTTTCTTGCTTAATATTATGATTCTTATAACCCTGAGCATTTTCCTATATTGGTGATATTCTTCAGTTTTTATTTCTGGCCAGGGAATTGAAGTGTGCAGTTTAAATTGATGAATGGTGGGAGTAAAGAATGTTTGATATTTACTGTAATACTAAAAGTCAATCAAAATACATCTACATTCCAGGTAAAGAACTTTCACCCACCGCCTCCCAGGTATTTCTTACAAATGCTATGATCTGCCAGATCTAACAAGTTACCTGCAAAGGAGGAACGGAGCTCAGAGCACTCTCCTTGTGTTTTGAAGTCTGATTATTGCTCAGAGGCAGTCATTCTGTGGCTGAGACTTACAGGAAGGGCCAGGTCAATAGCGATGATGCATTTACTGACAGTCACTCAGTTGCGGGGAGTCGGGGGGCCTTAACTGTCTGCATACTTCAGGCCGTAGTGCAGTGGAATCCAGAAACATTTGTAGGATGTGGCAAATTCTGCTAGTTGCAAGATACAGCAACTCATACTATCACAGAAAAAGAGAGGCAGCCCTTGGGAATAATGCAACAGGCATTTCAGCTATGTGCCACACAGCCCCACTCCTGGAGCACAGGGAGAGCCGGCAAGCTGGCCCCAGGAACAGCGGAGCCAGAGACCCACCCGGGCTAAGAGTGACAGACGCTTGACCGAACCAGCTCCCACCGCTGCCCCTTCCTGAAGTTTTATTTATTTGTGCATTTCCTTGTTGCTTACCTCTGGGTCTCCTTAGAGTGACAGCTCCATGAGGACAGGGCTTTGCATTGTGACTCTCTGCCCAGCACCTGGCACACAACAGGTAGGAAGTGGTGAATGACTGAAGGAGTCAGTTGACCCAAATCCCCACCACTCCCTGAGTCCTCAGCCCCAGGGTTCACCAAGGGTTGCACTGGTGACTCTGAGAGCTTTGTCCCCGGTCCAGGTCTCACTTCTGAGTGCCAACCTGCATATGCAAGTGGCGTCTGGACCTTCCTGATAGCATGGCGTGGCGGGCACGCTACACCCACCCAATGTGTCCGACAGAAGCTGTCTTCTTCCTGCATTTCTTCTTTTAGCAGACGGCATCACCTCCCACCTTGCTGCTCATGTTCTGATCTTTTTGTTTTTCTTGAGATGGGGTCTCGCTTTGTTGCCCAGGCTGGAGTGCAGTGGTGCAATCTCAGTACACTGCAACTTCCACCTCCTGGGTTCAAGTGATTCTCCTGCCTCAGCCTCCCAAGTAGCTGGGATTACAGCCTTGCACCACCAAGCCAGGCTAATTTTTGTATTTTTGATAGAGATGGGTTTTCACCATGTTGGCCAGGCTGGTCTCGAACTCCTGACCTCAGATGATCTGCCCACCTCAGCCTCCCAATATGCTGGAATTGCAGGCATGAACCACCACGCCTGGCCTGTGTTCTGAGCATTTTGTCACCAACTCTGGCCATCTGACCTCTAGGATGCGTCTCTATTCCAGCCACTGCCCTCCACCCCGCCTCCTGCCTTGCACTCTGCAGTTCATGTTGATATGAGTCTAAGCACTTGCAGGGCGGCCAGACTCTTCCTGCCTAATCTCCACTGGCCCCTCTGGGTTAACCTGCTGAGATGTCACTTCCTGACAGAAAGGCCTTCCCAGCCGGTTTAGGGGACCCTTCCCGTGCACACACACCCTGCCCTGGGACCCTACCCTTCGCTCTATCATAATTCCTTGGTAACTGTTTGGCAGAGACTGGTTCAGTGCAGTTTTGTCCCTAATTATCTCCTTTGTCTCTACCCCAGTGCCTGCCATGTGGCAGAAACTCCATAAATATTTGCTAAACAAATGCAGAAATGAATGAATCAAATTATTTATTCAAAACGCTCTCTGAGTGTTTTTTCTGGACTCAGGCTCTAACTGTTCCCACTGAACCACCCTCCCGAGGTTGAAGCTTCCCAGTGAGGGCGAGCACTGCGGAGCACTAAGACAAGTCAATTGCAGGAGAACAGAATGTGTCTTTTATTGAGTTGCAGCGGTTTAATAGCTCTCCGAACGCTCATTTTACTTTGGTGTCACTCTATAAAGATTTACATGCCTGCATAGACATTTATACAGCACTTAGCGTTTGGGGTTGCCCAAACCAGCACACATGCTTCTGAGACCTTCGGCTTTGGGGCCGGCCCTTGGTAGGTGGGACCTGTGTTTGGTTTACCAGATGTCACACTGGCACTCCAAGCTCAGCACCCAGGGTAGGATCTCCCTTCACCTCAGCTCATCCCACATCATCGCCCAGCACCCAGGATAGGGTCTCCCTCCACCCCTGCTCTTCCCCCACCACCCCACCCACCCACTTCTCCTTCAGTCTTCTGGCTCCTCCCTCTTCTTCATCTTCCACCTTCTGAAATCTCCTTCATACTAAAGGCACCAAGGCCGGGTGCCGTGGCTCACCCCTGTAACCGTAGCACTTTGGGAGGCCAAGGCAGGCAGATCACCTGAGGTCAGGAGTTTGAGACTAGCCTGGCCAACATGGGGAAACCCTGTCTCTACTAAAAAAAAAAAATACAAAAAAAAATTAGCCAGGCATGGTGATGGGGACCTGTAATCCCAGCTACTTGGGAGGCTGAGGCAGGACAATCGCTTGAACCCAGGAGGTGGAGGTTGCAGTGAGCCGAGATGTCCAGCCTGGGTGACAGAGTAAGACTCTGTCTAAAAAATAAATTATTTAAATTAAAAAAAAATAAAGACACCAAATAAGCATTTAGCAATATAGTAGCATTGAACCCTCATGGTCCTGATGCACCCTCTGAGCAGGTTTGATAGTTCAGACCTTGAGGTTTCTGTGCTTTTCGTTTGCTACCAGATCACTTCTCATTCCTTAGTCAGTTTCGTATTATCAGACTCTCATCTCCCTGGGTATTACTTGGGTCAGTGCCTGAGACCTCAGCACCCCTCATCCTCCCACCATACTCCCAGGGTGTCAGGAACAGGGTGAGCCCCAGGAATACAGCAGCCAGATCAGTTCCTGCCCTTGGAATATAGAGCCTGGTGGGAATAATATGGGCATTAAAAAGTAATTGTGACCAGGTGCAGTGGCTCATGCCTGTAATCCCAGCACTTTGGGGGGCTGAGGCAGCCGAATTACTTGAGCCCAGGATTTCAAGACCAGCCTGGGCAACACGGCAAAACCCCAACTCTATAAAACAGACAAAAATTAGCCATGCATTGTAGCGTACGCCTGTGGTCCCAGCTGCTCGGGAAGCCTCGGCGGGAGGGTCACCTGAGCCCAGGAGGTTAAGGCTGCAGTGAGCCAAGATCATGCCACTGCACTTCAGCTGGGGTGACAGAGTAGGATCCTGTCTCCAAAAAAAAAGAGAGAGGAAAACATTATTGCATAAATAACAACTGAATTTTAGGTGCAATAAGCAAAGCCCACCAGGCAATGAGCGCATAGAATAAGGTGAATCAAGCAGGAGAAGAGGCAGCTGAGGTGTCACCCACTGAGGCAGGAGAAGCCACACGAGGCGGTTTTCTGACCAGAGAAAACAGCAGCAGGGAGGAGCTGGGACGGGAAGGAGACCAGCAGGTGGGGAGAATGTCGGGTCAACAGAGCTTAGTGAGCAGAAGAGACGGACCCAGGAGCAACCAAGCCCTGTAGCAGCCAGATGGAGACACTGCAGTAGTCAGAGGGGCTGTGAATAATGACTGGGAGGCCCAGTGCGGTGGCTCACTCCTGTAATCACAGTTCTTTGGGAGGTGGAGGCCAGAGGTTGAGGCCACCAGTTCAAGACCAGCCTGGGCAACATAGCAAGACCCCTATCTCTTAAAAAAAAAAAAAAAAAAGATAAGTAAAATATGCAGCTTCTATCTGTAGTTCAAGACCAGCCTAGGCAACATAGCAAAGCCCCCATCTCTTAAAAAAAAAAAAACTAAACAAGTAAAATAGGCAGCCTCTGTCCCTTACTATAATGAAACAAGAAATAAATGTCTTTCTCTCAGATAGCTGGGAATATTCTGGAATGACCACTTCTAACAGGCTCTTGCATAGCTGGAATTTTACTGAGTTCTGGGCAAAATTATGACAGTCTGCATAATCCGTCAGCAATTAACCTTGCGTGGGTGACTTGCTCTTGCTTCTTGATACTTTTCTTTTTTTTTTTTTTTTTTTACAATGAGCATGTATTTATTTCTGCAATGGCAGGGAGCATAAATTAGTAAAATATTCAACTTGCAATCTTAGTTTCTGAATAGGCCTTATTAATGTACTACGGATAAGAACTTAGCCGAGTAGCTGTAGGCTGCTTATAAGTATAAAGCACAACCATGACTTTTCTGTTCCAGAAATGTCTTAGTAATGGTTTTGGGGTTTTTTGTTTTTATTTTTTAGCAACGGGTCTCTGTTGCCCAACCTGGAGTGCACTGGTACAAACACAGCTCACTTAACAGCCTCCTGGCTCAAGTGATCCTCCTGCCTCAGCCTCCTGACTAGTGGAGGCTACAGACACATGCCGCTACACCCGGCTGATTTTTAAACTTTTTTATAGAGATGGGGTCTCACTATGTGGCCCCAGCTGGTCTCAAATTCCTAGGCTAAAGCAATTCTCCTGCCTCAGCCTCCCAAAGTGCTGGGATTATACAGGCATGAGCCACCGTGCCCAGCCTAGTAATGGTGTATTTTAAAGAGCTCCTAGGTAGAAGAAAGACTAGGCACTACAGAACTTCTCTGCTTTGGTTGCGAAGTTCCCTGGAAACATCTCTTCCCCAGTTGTCCTTGCCTCTGTCTGTGACCCTGCTATCAGAATCGCATTTTACTGCTTGCTAAGATGCAGTTTAGTTCCTACAGACACAAACCCTTCAAACATAAAGGCAGTGCCTGGAAGGGTTTATTTTAAGATTTAAATCTTAGGAAGCACATTACCAGTGATATAAAATATTCATTGACTCATGAAACACTGCAAGAAGTCGCTGTTTCGTGACCGACTTGCCTCCCTTTATTTCCATAGGTTAACTGGCCTGCCTTTGTCAAAAGTAGATGTAGGTTTTTCGGAAGTCCTAAAAGAGAACTGGCTGGAAAGAGTGCATTTGTAGGCCATTCCATTTTCAGAGGCTGCTCCCAAATGCCCGTGATCCGAGGTCCTCCCCGCCCGGGGGAGGTATCATTTTGGATGTAGGAAAACCATCTCTCCTGGTGACTATTCTCGTCGGCCTAGCATCTGAGAATCTCGAAATAAAGTGGAATGTCATCATTTTTGAGAACTGCTTTTTAATGCTCCTCCAGGAGAATAAAATAGCAATCTGGTTCCTGGTGCCTGTTACTTTCAAGTGAGGACACATTACAGGTTAAAATGAGAAAACACTGTTCTTTTATACTTCTTTCTCCGCTGCCTGCCCCTCACTCAAGGATCCCATATTAAGACTCCTGGGAAAAAAAAAAGTGACAAAATCAGCTGGACGAGGTGGCTCACGCCTGTAATGCCAAGCCTTTGGGAGGCCAAGGCAGTCAGATCACCTGAGGTCAGGAGTTCAAGATCAGCCTGGCCAACATGGTGAAACCCCATCTCTGCTAAAAACAGAAAAATCAGCTGGGCCTGGCGGCGCACGCCTATAATCTCAGCTACTCCGGAGGCTGAGGTGCGAGAATCTCTTGAACCCAGGAGGCGGAGGTTGAAGTGAGCCGAGATGGTGCCACTGCACTCCAACCTGGGCGAGAAGCTGTCTCAAAAAAAGAGGTGGGGGACGAAATCTTATGATTTCATTAGAAATAGCCCCTGGTTTTCATGCTGAGATGTTCATGGATGCACCACTTGGTAGCCTTCTCGAAGGTGACAAAAATGTGGCCGTTGCAGCCTGATTCTGGAAGGTGACTCCAGTCCACGTATTCCAGGTCTCCTGGTGTTGGCAAACAAGACCTGGTACCCAGGGCCCCTCTAGAGAGCTCCCTGTAACTTCAGTAGCGGGAGACACGCAGGAGGATCCCTTTACAAATCCTGTTTGCCTTCATAGAACATTTTCATTCATGTGCTTAAGAAGCAATCACAAGCCCCAAACAAAACAGGACAGAAAGAGGAACTGGGTCTGGAAGAACAGAGCCCCGTGGGCAGCGAATAATGCGCTGACTCCTCCCCGAGCCTCAGGGCCTGGCCCCAGGCTGGTCCTGAAGCACCCTCGGAGGACGAGGCAGTCTGCTGTGTCCCAGTTACACTCAGGCCCAGCATTAGGGGAAATGGAAAGCAGGCATGGAAGCAGCGTCCCCACCTTCCTCAGGCAGGTGAACAAACGTGGAGCCCAGTCCGCCCCTCCGTGTAGGACACTGCGTGTTTGCAGGCTGAGGAATGGGCCACCAGTGTTCTAAAGGCAGGCAGGCATAAGATGGGCGTCGGGCCGTCGCCGCCAGCTTTTGCCGGCCGCCATCATTCCCAAGGCTTTTCCTTCTCCATCCATGCTCTCCCGGTCCCTCGACACAGCAGTAAGCATGAGAGCTCCTTGGATGTGACTTGGGGACTCCTCCTCAGTGTGCTTGCCTGGGGAGTGGAGAGGTGTGTCGTTGGTGCCCCGCTTGGCCGTGACCGGGGTGGTCCTGGCACGCCGGGTATCTAGACAGCTTTTCATCAGTCGCTCATCAGCATGCTAATTGCCGTATGACTAATTATGCCCTGAATTCCAGTTGATTTTCTTAATGAGACAGCTGGGTTAATTATGTAATCGTATGATTACATTAGCCTAGAGTGCCCTGGCGAAAAGTAGCGTCTGCAGTGCTGTGATGTCACCGCGGGGATGATGCTCACAAGGGGGACATTCACCCTCAGGCTGGTGGCAGGGGACGGCCCCCGTCGCCCGCAGAGCACACTGTGCAAACACGGGCTTCGAGTCTGTTAAGATTGGCCTTTTCAACCCTCTCAACCTGCAGGAAAAGCAGTTCAGCCGCAGCGTCCTCGCCACCCCACGCCCTCTCCAGGCCCGCCATCGAATCCAAAACCCGCCTGCAGGGCTCTGCAGCTCTTCTGAGATCCAGCCATGTGTCCTTGCTTCTCACGGGACCTCTCTACACCAAGGCTGTTGGGCTCTATCAGGGCATGCCAGCACTTCCTTTGCAGGGATCCAAAGAATTCAAAGCAAACTGTTTGCATTAAAGTCCCAGAGCGACTTAGTTTACGATAACATAGAAACAAGCCCTAGACCACCCCTGACCTTATCCCACCACACACCCCAGATATGCTGTCGTATTCCTGCTTTCTGCCCTGATCTCTAACACGCATCGTATTCGCTAAGGAAATACATGCCCGGTACCTCTGGGCTAGTCCCCATCGTGGCAGAAGTCCCCTGGCAGGTGACTGCCCACTATATCCACTTCTTTACCTGTTGACACTCTTCCTCCTCAGACTTTTGTGGCCTTCTCCTCTTCCTCTGCTAGGGCTCTAAGTGTTGGAGTATGCCAGGAAGTTCCTCCTAGCCTTTTCCTTTTCATCTACATTCTCTCCCTAGGTGACTTCTAACGCTCCACATGACCACAAGAGAATGATCAGTTCCCCCGACCCCACGCTCCCAAGACAGTCAGTGGCATCATCGTTCACGCAGGCACTGTGGCCACGATGTGGCTTGGCTCTGTGTCCCCACCCAAATCTCACCTTGAATGATAATCCCCGGATGTCGAGGGAGGGAGGGAGGTGATTGGATCATGGGGGCAGTTTCCCCCAGGCTGTTCTCATGATAGTGACTTCTCAGGAGATCCGAGATCTGATGGTTTGTTGTTGTTGTTGTTTGAGATGGAGACTTGCTCTGTTGCCCAGGCTGGAGTGCAGTGGCGCGATCTCAGCTCACTGCAACCTCCACCTCCCAGCTTCAAGCGATTCTCCTGCCTCAGCCTCCAAAGTAGCTGGGATTACAGGCACCTGCCACCACACCCAGGTAATTTTTGTATTTTTAGTAGTGACGAGGTTTCACCATCTTGGCCAGGCTGGTCTTGAACTCCTGACCTCATGATCCACCCGCCTCAGCCTCCCAAAGTGCTGGGATTACAGGTGTGAGCCACCACGCCCAGCTGATCCGATGGTTTTTTAAGTGTTTGGAAGTTCTGCCTTTGCTCTTCTCTGTCCTGCCACCTTGTGAAGAAGGTGCTTGCTTCTCCTTCACCTTCTGCCGTGATTGTAAGTTTCCTGAGGCCTCCCCAGCCATGCAGAACTGTGAGTCTATTAAACCTCTTTTCTTCATGCACGACCCAGTCTCAGGTATTTCTTTTTTGTTTTTTTTTGAGACAGAGCTCACTGTTGTCCAAGCTGGAGTGCAGTGGCATAACCTTGGCTCGCTGCAATCCCCTCCTCAATAAAGTCAACTTTTTGAGGTATTTAAATACATACAGTTTACCAGATGCAGTGGCTCACACCTGCAATCCCAGCAGTTTGAGAGGCCAAGGGGGCAGATCACTTGAGGTCAAGAGTTTCAGACCAGCCTGGTCAACATGGCAAAACCCTGTCTCTACTAAAAATACAGAAATTAGCCAGGCATGGTGGTACATGCCTGTAATCCCAGATACTCAGGAGGCTGAGGCAGGAGAATCACTTGAACCCAGGAGGTGGAGGTTGCAGTGAGCTGAGATTGTGCCTTGCACTTCAGAGTGAGACTCTGTCTAAAAATAAATATATACATAACAATGAAATGCACTCATTTCAAATGCACGTTTCAGTGTGCAACGTGAGAGCATGGCCACCTTCACAATCAAGATGTAGAACATTTCTGTCACCCCAAAAGTCCCCTTATGACCCCAGTACCTAGCAACTACTGATGTGCTCTCTCACTGTCTAGTAGATTTGTCACTTCTGGAGTTGTGTAAAAGTGGAATCATTTGGTCTGTGCTCCTACATGTGACCTCTTTGATTTAGCACAGTATTCTGGGAATCATCTAAGTTTCTGGTATCATTTGTCCTTTCCTTTTTATTGATGAATGATATTCCACTGTGTGGATATATACCAATTTGTTTATCCAACAGGTATGTTGACTGTTGGACATTTGGTTGTTTGTGGCTCTTATGAATCAATCTATAAACATTCACGGAGAGTTGTTACATAGGCATGTTTTCATTTCTCCTAGGCAACTTCCGAGGATGGGGGTCAGGGTACCTGTACATTTTACCAGATAAGAAATGCCAAGCTGCTTTTCAAAGTAGTCATATCTTTTTTTTTTTTTTTTTTTTTTTTTTTTTTTTTTTTTTGGAGACGGAGTTTCGCTCTTGTTACCCAGGCTGGAGTGCAATGGCGCAATCTCGGCTCACCGCAACCTCCGCCTCCTGGGTTCAGGCAATTCTCCTGCCTCAGCCTCCTGAGTAGCTGGGATTACAGGCACGCGCCACCATGCCCAGCTAATTTTTTGTATTTTTAGTAGAGGCGGGGTTTCACCATGTTGACCAGGATGGTCTCGATCTCTTGACCTCGTGATCCACCCGCCTCGGCCTCCCAAAGTGCTGGGATTACAGGCTTGAGCCACTGCGCCCGGCCCGTCATATCATTTTTTTATTAATTTTTTTCATTTTCTTTTCCTCAGAGGAGAAAAGTTATAGTGTATTATTATATCCCCCACTAATAAATCAAGAGTTCCAGTTGCCCCATGCCCTCTCTTTCATTGAGTATGGTCTCATTTTAGACATTGCTAGTCAATGTGTAATATATTTCATTATGATTTTATTTTACATTTTCCTGACGACTAATGATGCTGCACATTTTTCATGTGCATTTTTGCTTTCATGGATTTTTATTTATAAAGTATTTCAATTTTTTGCTCATTTTAATTTTGGTAACAGGGGCTTCCTCTTTTGCCCAAGCTGGAATGTAGTAAGGCAGTCATAGCTCACTGCAGCCTCAATCCCCCAGATTCAAGCAGTCCTCCCACCTCAGCCTCTCGAGTAGCTGGGACTACGGGCACAAGCCACCAAATCCGACTATTTTTTTCTTTTCTTTTCTTTTTTTTTTTTTTTTTTTTTTTGAGACGGAGTTTCGCTCTTGTTACCCAGGCCGGAGTGCAATGGCGCGATCTCGGCTCACCGCAACCTCCACCTCCTGGGTTCAGGCAATTCTCCTGCCTCAGCCTCCTGAGTAGCTGGGATTACAGGCATGCACCACCATGCCCAGCTAATTTTTGTATTTTTGGTAGAGACAGGGTTTCACCATGTTGACCAGGATGGTCTCGATCTCTTGACCTCGTGATCCACCCGCCTCGGCCTCCCAAAGTGCTGGGATTATAGGCGTGAGCCACCGCGCCCGGCCTATTTTTTTCTTTTCTAGAGATGAGGTCTAGCTGTGTTGCCCAGGCTGGTCTCAAACTCCTAGGCTCAAGCAGTCCTCCCTCTTTGGCCTCATAAAGTGCTGGGATTATAGGTGTGAGCCACTGCACCTGGCTTCTATATATGTTTTTAGATGCAGGTTGTCAGTTTTTACAAAGGAGCTTTCTGTGATTTTGATTAGGATTCCACTGTATCTGTAGATCAATTTGAGCACAGCTAACAACACTATTTATTTATTCTTCTGATCTAAACCTATATTTATTTAGTTCATCTTTAATTTCTCTGAGCATTATTTTACTGTTTTGATGTATAAGTTTGGCACAGATTATGCTTAGTTTATTTCTAGGTTTAAGTCATGTTTTTGAATGTTAAAGGGTATTTTCTTTTTTAAAAAAACTTGTAATCTTTTTATTTTATTATTATTATTATTAGTCTCTGTTGCTAAAGCTGGAATATAGTGGTGCTGTCTCAGCTCACTGCAACCTCTGCCTCCCAGGTTCAAGTGATGCTCCTGCCTCAGCCTCCCAAGTAGCTGGGATTACAAGTGCCTTCCACCACACCTGGCTAATGTTTGTATTTTTAGTAGGGACAGGATTCCACCATGTTGGTCGGGCTGGTCTCAAACTCCTGACCTCAAGTGATCTGCCCGCCTCAGCCTCCCAAAGTGTTGGGATTACAGGTGTGAGATTAAAGTGCATTTTCTTTGTAAATTTATTTTCCAATTGTTTGTTGCTTTTATGTAGACATATAGTGAATTTCATATAATATTTTATATAATTTTTATGTTTTAACAAATAATAAAATATATCAATGTTTTATAAAATAATAATATAATATAGGTGATCTTTTAATGCTCACCTATCACCTCTAGAAGTTTTTTTGAAGTTTCGTTGATTTGTCCATATGCCCTTGAAGACGATGTATATTTTGTAGATGTTGGATGCCATGTTCCATAAACATCAGTTAGGTCAAGTTGGTTGATAGTTTTGTCCATATTTCCTATATCCATATTGATTTCCAATCTATAATACTATATATTTTTTCCTTGCCCTTGGTTTTTTTTTTTTGGGGGGGGGGGGACTTGCTACATATATGTAATGTTGAATAGGGGTAGAGAAAGCAGACATCCTTGCATTGAACCAATATTAGGGAAGATCATTCAGACTTTAATCATTAAGTATAATATTATCTGTAAATTTTTTTGTAGATACCATTTATGAGATGGAAATTCTCTCCTATTCCTAGTTTGTGAAGAAATTTTGTCATAAGTCACATTAAATTTTCTCAGATTGTTTTTGGCATCTGTTGAGATGGTCATATGATTATTCCCCTTTATTCTCTTAACATGGTAAAGTTATTTGATTCTCAAATGTTAAACCAACCTTGCATTCCTAGGATAAATCTTACTTAGCCACGCATTTTATGCATAGTATCCACTTCGTATTTTGTGCATTTTAAAATTTGCTGGATTCAATTTGCTACTGTTTTGCTAAGTACTTTTATCTTTAAATTTATGAGGAACGATATGGTTTGGCCATGTCCCCATGCCTATCTCGAATTGTAGTTTCCATAAAACGCACATGTGGTGGGAGGGACCAGTGGGAGGTAATGGAATCATGGGGGTGGTTACCCCGGTGCTGTTCCTGGGATAGTGAGTGAGAGTTCTCACAAGAGTTGATGGTTTTATAAGGAGCTTTTCCCCCATAGCTCGGCCCTTCTTCCTGCCTCCATGTGCGGAAGGACATGTTTGCTTTCCTTTCTGCCATGGTTATAAGTTTCCTGAGGCCTCCCCCAGCCATGCTAAACTGTGAGCCAATTAAACCCCTTTCCTTTATAAATTACCCAGTCTAGGGTAGGTCTTTATTAGCGGCATGAGAGCAGACTAATACAGAAATATAGAACTGTAGTTTTCTGGTTTTTTCCTTTGAATGTTCTTTTTAATTGGGTTTTTACTTTAAGGTAGCACTGGTCTTGTAAAACAAGTTTGGAAAGTGTTCCCTTTTTCCTCTGTTTGCTGAAAGAGTTTGTATAAGATTGTAGTTATTTCTTCCTAAAACTTAATTCACCAGCAATGCCATCCAGGCCTGGAATTTTCTTTATGGCAAGTTTTTAAATTACAGATTAACTTCTTTAAGAGATACAAGGCTATGAAGATTTTTTTTTCTTTTTTTTTTTTTTTTTTTTTTTTTGTGAGACGGAGTTTCACTCTTGTTACCCAGGCTGGAGTACAATGGTGTGATCTCAGCTCACTGCAACCTTCGCCTCCTGGGTTCAAGCAATTCTCCTACCTCAGCCTCCTGAGTAGCTGGGATTACAGGCATGTGCCACCACGCCTGGCTAATTTTGTATTTTTAGTAGAGACAGGGTGTCTCCATGTTGGTCAGGCTGGTCTCAAGCTCCCGACCTCAGGTATCTGCCTGTATCCTAAAGTGCTGGGGTTACAGGCGTGAGCCACCACACCTGGCCCTGGTTCTGTTTTTATGAACTGATTTTTTTCCCCCCAATGATCCTGCTGCTTGTCATGTCTAGTAATTTGCTATTGAATTTTAGACATCATGAGTGTTAACTGGATTTTGTTGTCTTATTTAAGTGCTGAAGTTTGGGCAGGCAGTTAAGTTACTTGCAGAAGCTCAATCATTCTGAGGCTTGTTTGTAGCTTTTTGGAGTAGATGTGGACAAGCTTTCAAGATTAGTTTAGCCCTCCATTCAGATGTGACATTTCCAGTGCCTTTACCCTTCAACAGGTCCTTGCTCTTCAACAAGTGTGTCCTCTCTGTCTGGAGGCAGTTTGAAAGTCCTCCAGCTCTCAAACTGTGGGGGTTTCAACTCAGACCTTCCTTTCTGTTCCGCCCAGGCCTTACGAGTTTCACCCTGTGCATAGGTACCTTAGCTCTTGGCAACAGATTGCCTCTCTGCAGATTTCTGTAGCTCTTTCTTGGTGTATGTCCCTCCTTTCAGTCCCTATGCCTTGCAAATTCCTGTTGCCACCACCACCCAGTCTTCCAAATGCTGTCCTTCAAGGGACAGGGAGACTACCACACTGCTTGGGGTTGTTTTTCATTGTGATGGAGTCCAGAGAGTTCTGCCTGCCAGGAGGGGTAACATAGGGCTCATCTCATTTGCTTTCCTTCCTTCAGGAAGTCTTGTTCCACCAGTTGTTCAGTGTCTGTGAATAGTTGTTCCATTGACTTTGCCTGGTTTTCTAGTTGTTTATGACCAGAGGGCAAGTTGAGTATCAGCAGATCTGTGGCCAGAAGCAAAGACTCCAACTTCTATTAATTTTGATTCTTGGTTTTCATGGCTTGTTATAAATGGCTAGAAAAAAATAACTCACAAAGATACATAGATTCAAACCAAAGAAACACATTATCGGCTATCTTTACAAAAATTAGGATTCATAGTTATGAAATCTAGGTATAGGTTTAGTATCTTTTATCCAAAATGCTTGGGATCAGAGTGTTTTGGATTTTGGATTTTTGAATTAGGGCTACTCAGCTTGTACTAATTATGAGAAGATATTTGTTGAAAACAGCTAGTCTATTTTCATTTTTCATGATACTCTTTTTTTTTTTTTTTTGCTAACTTTTCGAAGATTTTGCATTTCTTATATTAATTAAACAATTTGAAACTTCTTTTGGCAAATGTTTACTCCCATTTGAGTTGGTAAATAATAGTAGATAAGATTTATTGAGTGTTAACTCTGTATGTCACAGTTTTCTTAGATTAATCCTTAAAACAGCACCATGACATGGGCACAGTTACTATGCCCAATTTATAGGTGAAGAAACTAGGGCACAGAGGGGTTAAGTAACGTGTCCAAGGTTGCACAACCAGTAAATGAGAGAGCGAGATTCGAACACACACAGTCTGGCTCGTACTGCAAACCATTACCCTACACCCCCTCTTGTATGATATAAGGCATTGAGCCATTTTTGTAGAAGGCACTATCTTTGCCTACCAGTATATAGATGATGGGAGCATTTCCATATATTCACTCTTAGAATGCCGTCCCTGTAGCATGAAGTAGCTATTTTGCTCAACAAGTGTTAAAGCACCACATTTATTGCAACAACTTAGAGTATGCGTTTATTTTTTCAAAAATATCTGTCAAGCAGCATATTACTGAAACAATAGCCATTTATCATCACAAAACAGGGCTGGTAGTTTGGATGACTTCGCTTTTTTTTTTTCTTCCTGTTTTGAGGACAGGGTCTCACTCTGTTGCCAAGGCTGGAATGCAGTGGCACGATCACAGCTCACTGCAGCCTCTAACTCCTGGGCTCGAGTGATCCTCCCACCTCAGTCTCCCTAGTAGCTGGGACTGCAGGTGTGTTCCACCATACCCAGCTAATTTTTTATTTTTTATCTTTAGAGACGGGGTCTTGCTATACTGCCCTGGCTGGTCTTGAACTTCTGGCCTCGAGTGATCCTCCCACCTCAGCCTCCTAGAGTACTGGGATTGTAGGCACACACCACTCCACCTGGCCAGGATCACTTAGCTTTTTTAAAGAAAATTGTAGAGCTTATCTTTAAGCTTAAAACTCACATACTTTTGCCAAGAGAAAACCAATAAACCATTTTGTGGGTCGAAGTACTATCGTTTTTTTGTTTTGTTTTTTGAAATGGAATCTTGCTTTGCCACCCGGGCTGGAGTGCAGTAGTGTGATAACAGCTCACTGCAACCTCTGCCTCCCAGGCTCAAGCAATTCTCCTGCCTCAGCCTCCCAAATAGCTGGGACTATAGGTGTGCACCACCACAACCAGCTAATTTTTTTTTTTTTTTTTTTTTTAGCAAAACCATGCTCAGGATAATTTTTGTATTTTTTATGGAGACAGAGTTTAGCCATACTGGCCAGGCTGGTCTCAAACTCCTGACTTCAGGTGATCCATTTGCTTTGGCCTCCCAAAATGCTGGGATTACAGGCGTGAGCCACGGTGTCTATTCCTGGCCACTTCCTGACCGGAGCAGAATTGCATCCAAATTCTGACTCTTGGCTTATTTTAGAAATTGTACTTTCAGCCCTACCACTCAGTTTGCTTCTTCTTTATATCTTCTATTTCTCTCCTCGTTGCACTTCTATTTTTCTTAAAATCCTTGTGTGCAGGTTCCCTCTCCCTGATTTCTTTTCTCTTGCTGTCTCCCTCTCCTTCCCTGTGACCACCCCAGCTTCTCACTATGCCTTGACTGTGCCCTATGCACACCTGTACCAAGGACTTTTCACTGGCCGCTGCCTCTGCCTGGGGTGAATCCATGCAGTGCCTCCCATTACCATCCAGATCTCCATCCCTGCTCATTTCTTCAGAGAGGCCTTCCCTGTCCCCTTGTCTCTAGGACCCATTCCCCTCTCTCCCTGTGCCTCTCCTCTCTATGTTTGGAAGTGCAAATGTTCCGCACTCACAGTAGGGCTGTGCCCCAATCAACCTATCACAAGTTGAAAATATCATGAGTCAAAAATGCACTTAGGCTGGGCGTGGCGACTCATGCCTGTAATCTCAGCACTTTGGGAGGCTGAGGCAGACAGATTGCTTGAGGCCAGGCATTCAAGACCAGCCTGGGCAATGGGGTGAAACCCCGTCTGAACTAAAAATACAAAAATTAGCCGGGCGTGGTGGTGCACACCTGTAATCACAGCTGCTCGGGAGGCTGGGGCAGGAGAATCGCTTGAATCCAGGAGGTGGAGCTTGCAGTTAGCTGAGATCGCATCCCTTTACTCCATCCTGGGCAACAGAGTGAGACTCCATCTCAAAAAAAAAAAAAAAAAAAAAAGGCCAGGCATAGTGGATCATAGCTGTAATCCCAGCACTTTGGGACTTAGGGAGGCTGAGGCAGGCAGATCACCTGTGGTCGGGAGTTCAAGACCCAGCCTGACTAACATGGAGCATCCCCGTCTCTACTAAAAATACAAAATTAGCCAGGCATAGTGCTGCATGCCTATAATCCCAGCTACTCAGTTGGCTGAGGCAGGTTGAACCCGGAAGGCAGAGGTTGCGGTGACCTGAGATGGCACTACTGCACTCCAGCCTGGGCAACAAGAGCGAAACTCCGTCTCAAAAAAAGAAAAAAAAAAAAGCATGTAATACCCCTAATCTGCTGAGCACCATAGCTTAGCCCAGCTGACCTTCAGTATGCTCAGAACACTTCCTTTAGTCCACAGCTGGGCAAAATCACCTAACACCAAGGCTGTATTAGAATAAAGTGTTAAATATCTGATGTCATTTATTGAATACTGTACTGAAAGTGAGAAACAGCAATTGTATGGGTCCTTGAAGTACGGTCTCTACTGAACACGCATCACTTTCACGCCGTCCTACTTGAAGGTTTTCTGTCGCGTGTGGTTTTTCTCCTGTCTGTCTCCTTCACTTCACTAGAACGTCAGACCTTTGAGAGCCAAGATTTTTTTTCTTGTTCACTCCTGTGTACCTCAACTGCTGGCATCAAGCTGATCTGTTCTACTTCTTATTTTATTTTATATCATTTTAAGAGATGGGGTCTCACTCTGTCACCCACGCTGACTCAGACTCCAGGGCTCAAGCAGTCCTCTCTCGAGTATCTGGGACTACATGTGTGCACTGTGTGCCAACATGGCTGGGTAATTTCACTGCGGCCTCAGACTCCTGGGCTCAAGCAATCTCTCCTCCTGTGTAGCTGGGACTACGTGTGTGTGTGCCATGTGCCACCACACCTGCCTTTTTTTTTTTTTTTTTTTGTAGAGATGGAGGTTTCACTATGTTGCCCTGGCTGGTCTCAAAGGCCTGTCCTCAAGTGATCCTCCCACCTCAGCCTCCCAAAGCACTGGGATTACAGGTGTGGTCCCAAGCCTGTCCATGACCATTATTTTGGTCATGCCCTGCACACTCCACTTGCTCTCATACCTGCTGAGCTGCCCACAGGGACTGACCACCCTGCGGTCTCCACAGGTCTCAATTCTGTGTATCCTTTAGGGAAGGACTGCTCAAGAGTCACCTCTTCTTTTAAAAGACCTCCTGGCCTGGCTCAGTGGCTCATTCCTTTAATCCCAGCACTTTGGGAGACCGAGGCAGGCAGATCGCCTGAGGTCAGGAGTTCGAGACCAACCTGGCCAACATGGTGAAACTCTGTCTACTAAAAATACAAAAACTAGCCGGGTGTGGTTGTGGGCAGCTGTAATCCCAGCTACTTGGAAGGCTGAGGCAGGAGAATCACTTGAACCCCGAGATGGCACCACTGCACTCCAGCCTGGGGGACACAGGGAGACCCCATCTCAAAAAAAAAAAAAACAAAAAAAACAAAAAAAAAAAAAACCTCCTTTTCCCAGTTTCTCCAAGAGTGCTCTTCCGCTCATCTGGTCTCCAGCGTGGCTCCTCCTGCTTTGAGTTTGTTGTGTGCATGCATGATTTATCTCTGCTGTGAGGCCGGGCCTTTCCCAGCAGAGACAGTTGCTTCAGTTCCGTAGGAAACACTTGCTAAATTAGCACTGAAAGAGATTTTCATTGGCTGCTGATTCAGGTAACAGAAACTTTTTTCCACTCTGTCCCCCAGGCTAGAGTAAGACTATGTCTCTAAAAAAAAAGTCATAGCTCTCCGCAACCTCCACCTCCTGTGCTCAAGCAATCCTTCTGCTTCAGCCTCCCAGGGAGCTGGGACTATAGGTGTGCACCACCATGCCCAGCTAATTTTTGTATTTTCCCTAAAAACAGGCTCTCGCTTGTGTTGCCCAGGCTGGCCTCAAACTCCTGGGCTCAAACGATCTTCCATCCTCTACCTCCCAAAGTGCCGGGGTTACAGGCGTGAGCCACTGTGCCCAGCAGTAAGCAGAAATTGCGCTGAGAATTTCTCATACTCGTTTGCCTGGCCAGCTTCTTTGCTTCTTCCTTTCCTCCCCGGGTGAGATGCATCTACCCCGTACATTGCAGAGTGGGCTCTGGCAGCTCTGACTGCCGTGGCTGGAATTAGCAAGGTAATGTTGCACGTGGGCAAAGGTGCTGAATCCGTACAGGTGATGGTATTGTTGTTGAGCCCTGTGTTGCATAACAAGCTATATAATACCTCCAGGATTGCTGTAGGAATCAAGTATCAGAGGATCGTAAAACACTTTACAAGACTGTCGCATTGGGTGGGTGGAGCTGGCAGGAAGGCGAGTTGAATCGGAGGAGGAGGCTGGGAAGACAGGGGTTACCGGCTTTTGTGTGTTCCTGTTTTATATATGGGTGTGTCCTCTTCACCTCCTCCAGACAATTCCCTAATTGAGCTGCTAAGCAGAGGCATCTGACGCTGGGATAAGACCTGACAATCCTTGTGTGGGGCTTAAATGGCCTTGGAAATCATTAAGGAGACAAAAAGCTATGATTTCCGTAGATTAACATACAGGTTGGGTTTTGGCACGCCAAAATTCATTGTCTTGGTCTCCAGCCCAAACATGCTAGAGTCATTATATTGTCATGCGGTAATTAGCTGTTCCTTTAGTACAAGTAATAACAATTAAGCCTAAGAGTTTCTTTAGCAATGCCTCTTACATATCCCAAAACAGTATTCAGATACTGCAGGCATTTAGGCAGTCAGCTGTACCGTAGTCAAGTTTGGAGTCTAATGCATAGAGATGTTTGAACACTCAGCTCATCCTTTAGTCTGTGACCAGTTTTGCTACTTCGGTATTAACCCTTACTAGTGTCAGACTAAACATACATGCCATAATGAGCGACTACGAGATCGCCTGAATTTTCATTTACAGTGTAAGGCTCTGAAAATTGCTGTAAGGGTCTCATTCCTGCTCACTGGATGATGTGCGTGTCACTTTCATATGTCACCGGATTCCTTGCTGAACTGCATGGGAGAAGCTATTTTTTATTCGAAGCAGATACAGGGGGGTCCTGGCCTTTTGAAAGGAATGGACTGGAAATGCTGTTGACAGAACTTTTAGGGAGGGCAGGCAGTGTACTAGCTTTGTTCTTTAAAGATATAATTTGCCGGCACTTGTGCCGGAAAGCCTACATGAGAGACTCTTAATAGAATTTTATACATGAGCAAAGGTTCCTCTCTTTACCTGCCCTTCCCTGACCTCTGCGTCAAGTTTAAATTGTGGTTCTATACAAAGGAAGCTATGAACATGGCGTTCACTTTCTTGAGACCGTTTGCCCAGCACAAGGCCAGGAAGGTGGAGAAGAGGGAAGGCTGAGAAGGTGAAGTTACTGAGATTTTTTTTTTTTACGAACAGCACCTGGAATGTTTTTAGGAATTCTGTTTTTTGTGTTATTACTACTCCTACTTACAAAGAACCATCTCCCCAAGATAGCTTTTTTTTTTTTTCCCAAGACAGGATTTCACTCTGTGGCCCAGGCTGGAGTGCAGTGGCTCCATCATGGCTCACTGCAACCTCGACCTCAAGGGCTCAAGCGATTCTCCTGCCTTAGTCCCCCCAGTAGGTGGGACTACAGGTGTGCACCGCCATGCTCGGCTAGTTTTTGGTTTGTGTTTTTGTTTTGTAGAGACAGGCTTTCACCATGTTGCCCAGGCCAGTCTCAAACTCCTGAGCTCAAGTGATTCAGCCTCCCAAAGTGCCAGGATTACCGGCGTGAACCATTGCACCCAGCCTCCGAAATAGCTCTTGGAGTCAAACTTAACATAAATATTTTGATGCTGATTAAAATAATCATGAAAAGCCATGCACAAGAAAGAGATGCAATTATAGACTGTGTATACATGCAGAATAAGTGCCTAGCACCCAGGGTCCGCTGACATTGAGCCCGACATAGCCCAATGCCTGCCTTTTGTAAACTCTGCAAAGACGCTGGCATCCTAGAGAGTCGCTGGCTCCCTCTGGATGTGTTAACCGAGGCATGGTAGACCTGGCCCTCAATTCCAGGAACCTAGGGTGGTCCGAAAAATGAATGACTCTGGCATTTGAAAGTTAAGTGAACTCTTGAATATATGCTCTTGTTGATCCACTGGGCATGGTGTTTGACATTCCTCAACTGGAGACTAAATCTCTGCAGCCATCTCACAAGTGACGCCGGCGCCCATACCAGAAATATATTCAGTAATCTTTCTAAGCTCCGTGGACTTGGGTATTCTTCCACTCTGACGGAGCCTGAAAATTCCAAAGGAAGTGTGCCCCAAGTACCCAATAGGCAGACTATAATCACCTCTGAGGCAGCAGAAGGAAAACTAAAAGATCGCATTGGTGCGGAAGAACATTTAAGGTCTCTCCACCCTGTGTTGAATTCACGGGAAAGGCAAGAGCCCTGAGTCTGTGCTGTAAATTCCGGGTCTGTGACTTCTGACTTTGGATTAAAATCCAGTTTTCTGCAAGTGAATCTGTTGGCAGATGTGACCTTGAATTGGCCACAAGACCTCATCAGCGGCCTGACTGCTGTTCAGCTCATGCTGCACCGTGCTTTATCACCATCAGGAGTGTGGTGGCCTCCTGGCCAGCTGGCCTAGCACAGGGCCATGCTGGGTCACCAGCCTCCCTCTGGATGTGTTAACTGAGGCATGGTAGACCTCGGTTGGGGTCTCCGGCCTTGGGACCCGAAGCCACGAACCCCTGACTCTTCTGAACACCCTTCATTAGTGAAGGAGGCTGGTGATGGAAAGTGATCATGTCATGAAACGGGGTGGCTTCTTTATAAAGCCTACGTGTTTCTTCCCTCTGCTTCACCAAGTGACCTTCCTTGTTGTAAAGAATGGTCACTCGTGTCTGGGCAGGGTGGCTCATGCCTGTAAATCCTTTAGGAATCTGAGGCGGGCAGATCCCTTGAGCGCAGGAGTTTGAGACCAGCCTAGGCAACATAGCAAGACCCCATTTATACAAAAAATAAAAAAAATCAGCCCAGCGTGGTGGTGCATGCCTGTAGTCTCAGCTGCTCAAGAGGCTAAGGTCGGACAATTGCTTGAGCCCAGGAGGCGGAGGCTGCAGTGAGCCATGATTGTGCCACTGCACTCCAGCCTGGGCAACAGAGCAAGACCCTGTCTGAAACAAACACAAAAAAGCATGATCACTTGGAGCTGACAGACTTAGGTACACATTCTCTGCACCAACCAATTAGCCGGTGACCTCAGGAGAGTCACTCTGCAACCCTGGGCTTTAGCTTCTGAGGCCTCTTTCTCGAGATCGTTGTAAGGCCCAAAGGACAGAATGTCCATAAAGTGTCCCGTGAAGTGTGTGGCATTCTCAGGGCATCAGGTGTTATCTGTTATTCCAACTTCATAGTCGTTGGAAACCTTAAACACCCGGGCAGCTGTCCATGGACTTGTCTGTCTTCCACATGCATGTCTGGGGATGTCATTGATCTCCTGGGGCTGCTGCCTGGTATATTTCTCTACTTATCCGATCAAAGAATGAAAATCACGTAATCGGCAAATACCAGTGAATCTCATGACTATTCCCACCCCGTTTTCACACCTCAAGGACCTTGGGCTGGGTTCATCTTTTGTAAAGCAGCGGAGAACCCCCTTACCCAGCAAGGGGGCTGGCTGCAGGGCCCCTTCAGGGGGAGGTGAGGCCGCAGGGTCATGACTGTGGCCTCTGGGCAGCCCGCTGGAGCTGACGTCTCAGGAGTCCCGTTCTGAGCCCGTGTATTGCTGTGACGGGGGCATGTTTGGGGCCAGAGTGGGGTGATGGCTGCTTTCCTGTTGTGCAGATCCGGTACCGGCTTTGGATCTTGGACAGCAACTCCAGCTCAAAGTGCAGCGGCTGCACGATATTGAAACAGAGAACCAGAAACTTAGGGAAACTCTGGAAGAATACAACAAGGAATTTGCCGAAGTGAAGAATCAAGGTTGGTGGAAAATGCATTCCTTCCTTTGTCTTCTCTTTTCTCTTCGTTTCTTTTCTCTTCTTTTCTTTTTTTTTAATTGCCTTTTCCCATACTTCTGGGACCAGCTCTCCTTGTAATATACACATCATAAAGTCAGGGCGGGGCAGGAATCTGAGTCGTTAAAGAGACGATAATCGTCCTGAGCTATTTCCAAGTAAAACTTTTCCTCTTCACAACTACCACGTAAGATTTTATTGCCCTCTGATGAGACCGATCAGGATTCTTTGAAAACTTCCTGTATCATTACATGATTGGGTCTGCCTCTTGAAAGGCAGGTGAGCGTTGCCTCCAGGCGACACCTGTCAGAAAGCCAGCTCCTGATCAAAGGGTCACACACAGTAAGTCATTTAATAATTGCCGCGGATACATTAAGGCTTCGGACACATCTTAAAGGCTGCATGCTTAAGCGCTGCTGTTGCCTTGTCCGTATCGCCTATTCATTAGGAATTTAATGATAGAAAACAACCTCTTGGTGTGTTGGCCCAGCCATCAACAAGACAGAGAAGGCAAAGGTTGCCTGGCTTTTCCCATCAGGGAAGAACGCAGCAATCTCTCCTGTGCCTAAAATCCAGAGGCACTCAGGATCCTGAAGCCTCTTGGCTTCCTTCGCTTGAAGAAAAATCAGAGCCCACCTCTGACAGCAGGTTGTTCAGCCAGCTCCAAAGAATAATTCTGCCTGTTTGTTTTTGTTTGGGAATGTGGGTGAGGAATTGGATAGAAAGGAGAGGATGTCCATTGACTATTTGCAGAGACCTCGATAAAGAGTTAATTGGCCATGTGTGGATTTCACACCTGTAATCCCAGCACTTTGAGAGGCCAAGGTGGGAGATTGCTTGATGCCGGGAGTTCAAGACCAGCCTGGGTAACCTAGTGACACCCTGTCTTTATAGAACATCGAAAATTAGCTGGGCATGGTGGTACACACCTGTGGTCCCAAGCTACTCAAGAGGCTGAGGTGGGAGGATCGCCTGAGCCCAGGAGGTCAAGGCTGTAGTGAGCCGCGATCATGACACCGCACTCAGACTAGGTGACAGAGTAAGATCCAGTCTTTAACAACAGCAACAAAAAAGTTAATTGGCAAAGACTTTTAAAAGCGTCCTTTGGCTTTAAAAACACTGCAGACAGACTCAGCAAGAGAAATTGTCCGTGGAAAGGATCCAGAAAGCATCTGTGATGATGTGGGAAGAACCAGAGGTAGAGGCCTGGGCTGTGAGGGGCAGCGGTGCCCAGGGCCTCTGAGCACAACCCTCTGCGGCGTGGGCACTGGGATACTCACGCCCTCAGGCCAGCAGGGCTTCCTTGCTGAGATTTGGGGGCATGAGGTAACAGGCAGTTGGAGAAGCCAAACGCCACTTCTGTTTGGCTCTACTGAGAGCGGTGAGCCTTTAGGACCAGAAGGGATAGCTCTGTCCTGCTAGAAGGTGAGGCATTGAGCTTACTAACGTGGAGCTGCTCTGAGGAAGGTATTACCTTCCCCTGTAGGAAGCATTTCTTGCCAGAATCACTCCACTGTTCCAGTGAAAGGTAACCTGTGCTGGGCGCGGTGGCTCACGCCTGTAATACCAGCACTTTGGGAGGCTGAGGTGGGCAGATCACGAGGTCAGGAGTTCAAGACCAGCCTAGCCAATATGGTGAAACCCCGTCTCTACTAAAATTACAAAAATTAGCTGGGCATGGTGGCGTGTGCTTTTAATCCCAGCACTCAGGAGGCTGAGGCAGAAGGATCGCTTGAACCCAGGAGGTAGAGGCTACAATGAGCCGAGATCATGCCACTGCACCCCAGCCTGGGCGACAGAGTAAGACTCTATCTCAAAAAAAAAAAAAAAAAGAAAGGTAACCTGCAAGTACGCACATTTTTTCATAGGCGCGCCGCCCTAAAGGGGAGTATCCTGGGTTTTCCCTTCATTGTCATCTGGCACCCAATTTTGACAGATCTACTCTCTGGTTTGTTTGTTGGATTTTTTTGGTTTGTTTTGTTTCTTTTTTCAGATTCAGGGTCTCACCCTGTCACCCAGGCTGGGGAACAGTCGCATGATCATAGCTCACTGAACCTTGACCTCCTGGACTCAAGCAATCCTCCCGCCTCGCCTCCTGAGTAGCTGGGACTCTAGGCGTATGTCCCGCCATGCCCAGCCTCTTTCTGGCCTTTTTTTTTTTTCACGTTTGCTTTTGTTGGAGGGTGGTGCCGGCGGGAGCCTGCAGGGCTGTGCGGGATTTTCCTCCTTACCTCACCAGTGCCTCAATTATCAGCTTCCCAATGGCCACGGCTTTGCACAGGGGCTGGCCAGGAGCCAAGCTCAATGTGAATGATCTCTCCTCAAAGGTCTCATGAGTTACAGAGTCCAAGATTTAAGAGCAGCTCCAGGCCAGGTGCGGTGGCTCACGCCTGTAGTCCCAGCAGTTAGAGAGGTCTAGGTGGGCAGATCACTTGAGGTCATGAGCTCAAGACCAGCCTGGCCAACATGGCAAAACCCCGTCTCTACTAAAATTACATAAATTAGTCTGGCGTGGTGGGGCATGCCTATAATCTCAGCTACTTGGGAGACTGAGGTGGGAGAATGGCTTGAATCTGGGAGGTAGAGGTTGCAGTGAGCTAAGATCACACCAGCGCACTCTAGTCTGGGCGACAGAGTGAGACTCTGTCTCTAAAAAAGAACAGCTCTGGAGGCAGGCAGACAGGCCTGGTTTGAGTCCTTTCTTTGCCACCACCTAGCTGTGTGACCTTCAGCAAGTTATCCTACTTGGCTAAAAGCCTCTTTTTTGGGGAAGGCAATTCTCATACAGGTAGGGTTGGTGTGGGATTCAACATGGACACACGCAGCACTTAGCACTTAATAGCACCTGCTGCTTATTCTGCAGTGTGGTGTTTGCCAGAAATGTACTCCCTTTTATTTGGATAACAAGTTTTCCCAAGCTCCAGAAAATGTCATTTCCTTTCCTCCTCTTCCAAATATAAAAATGATCTGCCAGGCGCGGTGGCTCACGCCTGTGATCCCAGCACTTTGGGAGGCTGAGGTGGGTGGATCACCTGAGGTTGGGAGTTTCAGACCAGCCTGAACAACATGGAGAAATCCCGTCTCTATTAAAAATACAAAAAATTAGCTGGATGTGGTGGCGCATGCCTATAATCCCAGCTACTCGGGAGGCTGAGGCAGGAAAATTGCTTAAACCCGAGAGGCGGAGGTTGCGGTAAGCCGAGATCACACCATTGCACTCCAGCCTGGCCAACAGAGCAAAACTCCATCTCAAAAAAAAAATTATCTTAATTTGGAAAGGTAGGCGGTGCACATTACTTGTAATGATCACAGCAGTAGTGTAAATGATTAAAAAGTTAGAGCAGGGGCTGGCACAGTGGGTCACGCCTATAATCCCAGCACTTTGAGAGACAGGCAAGAGGATCGCTTGAGGCCAGGAGTTCAAGACCAGCCTGGACAACATAATAAGACTATCTCTTAAAGAAAAAAAAAAAAGATATGATTGGAGCGCGTTGTATGTTGCTGTAAAGAAATACATGAAGAGGCCGGGCGCGGTGGCTCACGCCTATAATCCCAGCACTTTGGGAGGCCGAGGCGGGTGGATCACAAGGTCAAGAGATCGAGACCATCCTGGTCAACATGGTGAAACCCCGTCTCTACTAAAAATAGAAAACATTAGCTGGGCATGGTGGCGCGTGCCTGTAATCCCAGCTACTCAGGAGGCTGAGGCAGGAGAATTGCCTGAACCCAGGAGGCGGAGGTTGCGGTGAGCCGAGATCGCGCCATTGCACTCCAGCCTGGGTAACAAGAGCGAAACTCTGTCTCAAAAAAAAAAAAAAAAAAAAAAATACATGAAGAAAGGGTTATTTGGCTCACGGTTCTGCAGGCTGTATGAGCACGGCGCCAGCATCTGCCCGGCTTCTGGGGGGTCTTCAGGAAGCTTTTACTCATGGCAGGAGGTGAAAGGGGAGCAAGCATGCCACAAGGCAAGAGAGATGGGGGGTCTCAGACTTCTTATTAACAACCAAATCTCAGTGACTCATCACCAAGCGATTTATTAGGGATTTGCCCCCAAGACCCAGACACCTCCCACTCGGCCCAGTCTCCAACACTGGAGATCAGATTTCAACCTGAGATTTGGAGGAGGCAGACATCTAAACTATATCAGGTACATAATAAAAGTTAGAGCACAGGCCAGGTGCGGTAGCTCACACCTGTAATACCAGTACTTTGGGTGGCCGAGGCAGGTAGATCACCTGAGGTCAGGAGTTCGAGACCAGCCTGACTAACATGGAGAAACCCCATCTCTACTAAAAATATAAAAATTAGTTGGGCATGGTGGCACATGCTTGTAATGCCAGCTACTCAGGAGGCTGAGGCAGGAGAATTGCTTGAGCCCCGGAGATGGAGGTTGCAGTGAGCCAAGATCACACCACTATACTCCAGCGTGGGCAACGAGAGTGAGACTCCTTCTCAAAAAAAAAAAAAGAGCAGAGAGTGAGCGTCCACCTCATGGGCCACAGCCCCACCCACCCTGCAATGATGAGTAAATGGAGGCCCCAGGTAATGCCAAGCCCTTCAGAGCCCTCTCTGCTATGCTGGCCAGCTCCTCCCTTGCACATGCCTGGGAGGCCTGCTGAGACAGTCAGAGTCTGCCCGGGATGCAGCCTGGGCCAGAGGAAGGCCAGAGGCTCTAGGATGAAGTGACCTGTGGCTGAGGCTGAGCTGGTCCATGAGCGCCCACCGGGGGCCAGAGGGTGGCAAAGAGACCTCATCGGGCACAGCCAGCACACTGACAAGGTCACACGCTGTGATGTGTCACTGAGGATCCCCACTGGAACAAGCATTAGGGTCCAGGTACTGTCCACCCACTTCCAGCCAGTCCTTGAAGGGAAAAATGAGGCTGGCGTGGTGGCTCGTGCCTGTAATCTCAGCACTTTGGGAGGCCAAGGTGGGCTGATCATTTGAGTTCAGGATTTTGAGACCAACCTGGCCAACATGGTAAAACTCCGTCTCTACTAAAAAAAAAAAAAAAAAAAAAAAGGCAACAAAAATTAGCCAGGTGTGGTGGCACACGCCTGTTAGTCCCAGCTGTTCAGGAGGCTGAGGCATGAGAATTGCGTGAACCTGGGAGGCAGAGGTTGCAGTGAGCTGAGATCACACCACTGCACCCCAGCCTGGGCAACAGAGCGAGTCTCTGTCTCAATTAAAAAAAAAAAAAAGTGCAAAACGGTTGCATGTTTACGCAGGAGTGTGGACCGTTGACGTGGCGGAGCAGTGTGGGCGTTTTCAGGGCTGACCTGCTCTTGCCTCACGTTGGCCTTACCTGTACGGCTTGAGAGGGACGTATCACCAACCATTGTGTGCACAGAGCATTTCTTCCGGGCCCTGAACAGCTAGGCCAAAGGGCAGAAAGGTGCCCAGTCCCTCTCCAGTGCCCTGATGGGATCATTGGTGGAATTCCCCCTCTCTAAGGAGAGCACTCTGGGTTCCACCTAATGAAAAAGGCCAGTCTCTTCTCTTAACAAAAGAGCCTTTAATACAAAATTAGCCAGGCATGGTAGAGTACACCTGTAGTCCCAGCTACTCTGGAGGCTGAGGCAGGAGAATTGCTTGAACCCAGGAAGTGGAGGTTACAGTGAGCCAAGACTGTGCCACCGCACTCCTGCCTAGGCAACAGAGTGAAACTCTACTTTAAAAAAAAAAAAAAAAAAAGCCTTTAGCTTGTATGTGCTAAGCCATGTGGGTGTTAATCGCCCAGGTGATGTGCTCCTGCCCTGGCCAGGGAGGGTCTGTGCATCCCAGAAAGCAGGAAAGAATGTGAGTTGCACACCTTGTTGCCCCAGAGGGAGCCGCATTGCCACAAGCCCAGTCTGGGCCTCCCCTAGCTCTGCCCGGCCTCGGCTCCTTCATTCATTCATGCCACAGTGCTTTCTTGAGCACGAGCCTGTGCAGACACTGGGAACGCAAAGAAAATAAGCCTCGCCTGCTAAGAGGTGTATCTGTAGCAGCAGGCAGCGTTACCTAAGAGGTACCCTCTCCTGGGGGCGGGGGCCACGGTACTTCTTTACAACGCATCCAGCATGCAGAGGCATAGGTGTGTCTAGAGGATGCAGGGGGAGCAGGCCTGCGCCAGAGCCACCCACCAGTCTGCCATATTCATCAAGGCCACTTTGATGCTCCCCGAATGGGCAATTGAGGTGATGTCTGTGAACTTGCAGTTGGTGGTGCGGGAGCCACTCACCAGAGCCGCGTGGGCCTGGGCTTTCCCCAGACAGCCTGCCGCACACCGCCGGCGCTCACGGCCCGCTCTAGGAACCCTCCGGCCCACGCACCAGTCACCAGAGCATCTTCCCCCTTGCTATGCACCCTCTGCTCTGCGCGCAAAGCCCACGACCACCAGCCTGGAGGGTGCTCCAGGGGGGTCCCTTCCAGCCCAGAAGACTCGTGCTGTATCCACCTTGCACCACACATTTCTTGTAACTTATGAACCAGCAGAGCTGCAGGGCCACGCCGGCTTGCTCGCTTGCTTTTCTGTCTGTCTCTCTCTCTCTTTCTCTCTCTGTCTGTCTTTCTCTGTTTCTCTCTCTCTCTCTCAACAGGGTCTCATCTGTCATCCAGGCTGAAGTGCTGTGGCATAATCATAGCTCATTGCAGCTTCAAACTCCTGGGCTCAAGACATCCTCCCACCTCAGCCTCCAGGTCCCCAAGCTGGGACTGCAGGCGTGCGCCAGCAGTATTAAAGGCCTTTGTAGTAAAGACCACATCCAGCTAATTCTTGCGCTTTTTGTAGAGGTGGGGCTCACTATGTTATGGCCTCAAACTCCTGAGCTCAAGGGATCCTCTCACCTCGGCCTCCCAAAGCTCTGGGATTACAGATGTGAGCCACTGCACTTGGCCTGTAGACTTCTTTTTTTATTTATTTATTTATTTTTAATTTGTGTGGGTACATAGTAGGTGTTTATATTTACAGGGTACATGAGAGGTTTGGATGAAGTCGTCACATCATAGAGAATGGGGTACCATAGACATTCCTGATTCCACTTCGATCACTTCTTCCAAAATGCACACACCATTATGAACTGTGTTTGTGTGTGTGTGAGAAAGTACTGAAACCCACACTAAGACTTTATTAATTATCCCCGTTACAGGACTAACTTAAGACTCATCAGTAAGCTGATATGATATTTTACCATTGATTTCCATCCCCACCCTCCCACCCTCCTTTTTTTTTTTGACTTGTAGGAGAGAAACCATAGCTCTTCTTTTTTCTTTTTTTTTGAGATGGAGTCTTGCTCTGTCACCCAAGCTGGAGTGCAGTGGTGCGATCTCGGCTCACTGCAACCTCCGCCTCCCAGGTTCCAGCCATTCTCCTGCCTCAGCCTCCTGAGTAGCTGGGATTACAGGTGTGCGCCACCCTGCCCAGCTAATTTTTGTATTTTTAGTAGAGATGGGGTTTCACCATATTGGCCAGGCTGCTCTCGAACTCCTGACCTCATAATCTGCCTGCTTTGCCCTCTCAAAGTGTTGGGATTACAGGCGTGAGCCACTGCATCCAGCCCATAGCTCTTCTTTTCAGCAAAATCCATTGATCCTCCTCAGCCTAAGCGTTTAAAGTTCAATTTAACATTTAGGGAGTAAAAGGCCTCCGAAGGGACTCGTAACCATTGATTTTGTGTCAGACTTGAAGAGCTAAGGTTTAAAACACAACGGTCCTACCAGGTTATGAGATCCTTGTACCTACAGCCATGTGGAATTGTGTGCTTCTCTTACTGTAGGTTTTTTTTTCTTTTCTGCAGAGGTTACGATAAAAGCACTTAAAGAGAAAATCCGAGAATATGAACAGACACTGAAGAACCAAGCCGAAACCATAGCTCTTGAGAAGGAACAGAAGTTACAGAATGACTTTGCAGAAAAGGAGAGGTGAGCATGGCTTCCGGGTGCACACAGACCGACATAGCATTTGCCCTGAACTTCACATGGCAAGACACGTTGATAAATGGACCTGCAAAATCAGTGCACACTGTAACCCCATATCCGTAATAGCTGTAGGTAAAATGTTTCTAAAATGATATTCTACATTTGTGAGGTTTCCTCGAGCAACATACATCTGTCTTTCCCCATCGGTGAGGGGTGTCAGGCAGCCTGTGAGCCCAAGGGCATCCAGGCTGTGCAGATGCAGAGGTGAAGCTCAAGACATGAGTCGTTAGCGAGGTGACACCCGACAGCTGGACCTGGGCTGAGACCAGAGAGGAAAGGCCATTTCCCAGTGTGTGTCCTCGGGGGACAAGCTCTGTGCTGGTGCTAAACTCTCTCTGCCTTCTCAAGTGAATTGATAATTTAATAGTACACACGCGCGCACACACACACACAATCTTGGTGGGTTTTTTTGGTATTGCCTCTTTTATTACCTCACATATCAGGGAGTTAGTAAAGTATGTTAATGCACCGTCTAACTGATGTGAGTTTTAGATTTCTAATGGCTTACATTACTGAGAGTGTTTCCCACAGATAATCAGTTGGTTTTTCTGTGATGAGTTATTGAAAGTTGGATTCGTTGTAACAACAAGAAAGGGAGTCTGATTCTATCAGGCTGGAGTGCAGTGGCATGATCTTGGCTCATTGCAACCTCTACCTCCCGAGTTCAAGCGATTCTTCTGTCTCATCCTCCCAAATACCTGGGACTACAGGTGCATACCACCACACACAGCTAATATTTATTTATTTTATTTTATTTATTTATTTATTTATTTATTTATTTTTAGACACAGGGTTTCTCCATGTTGGCCAGGCTGGTCACGAACTCCCCACCTCAGCTGAGCCACCGCACCTGGCCTAATTTTTTTTTTTTAGTAGAGATTGGGTTTCACCATGTTGGCCAGGTTGGTCTTGAACTCCTCACCCCTCAGGTGATCTTGCCTTGGCCTCCCAAAGTTCTGGAATCACAGGCATGAGCCACTGCACCTGGCTTTTTTTTTTTTTTTTTTTTTAAGATGGAATTTCACTCACATTGCCCAGGCTAGAGTGCAATGGCACAATCTAGGCTCACTGCAACCTCCACCTCCCATGTTCAAGCAATTCTCCTGCCTCACCCTCCTGAGTAGCTGGGATAACAGGCACATGCCACCGCACCTGGCTAATTTTTGCATTTTTAGTAGAGATGAGGTTTCGCCATGTTGGCCAGGCTGGTCTCAAACTCCTGACCTCAGGTAATCCACCTGCCTCAACCTCCCAAAGTTCTGGGATTACAGGTGTGAGCCACCATCCCCGGCCTAGATCAGATTTTTTTAAACTGAGGGTTTGAATTAAGATATTAAATTTTATACCTGCCCCCATCAAGTAAAAGAAAAGCAAAAAAGGGAAAAAAAAGAGATACTGAATTTTAACTCTAGCACGAAGAAATGTATGTATCCATCAACAAGAAGCACTAAGTTTATGATTACAGGTAAGGGGTCCGGTGGGATTGTGGCTGGCGTGGGGTTTGGTTATTTTATTTTCAGTTGATTTCCTATGCTGATGCTCTTGGTGAACTTTTCTTATTTTATTTTATTTTATGTTTTTTGAGACCGAGTCTCACTCTATCACCCAGGTTAGAGTGCAGTGGTGCTATCGCGGCTCACCGCAACCTCCGCCTCCTGGGTTCAAGCAATTCTCCTGCCTCATTCTCCTGAGTAGCTGGGACTACAGGTGCGTGCCACCACCATGCCCAGCTAATTTTTGTATTTTTAGTAGAGACGGCATTTCACTTTGTTGGCCAAGATGGTCTTGATCTCTTGACCTTGAGATCCATTCGCCTTGGGCCCCCCAAAGTGCTGTGATTACAGGCATGAGCCACGGCGCCCAGCCCTTGGTGAACTTTTGTAAGGCAGGCTCTGTAACAACATCATTGGGTTAGGAGTTGGGGCTCAGACACTGGACCAAATTGAAGACTAGCTAAAATGGCCTGAAGAGAAGCAGCCTTCTATAAGACATGCCCACCAGCATGCCATGTCAGTTTACCATTGCCATGGCAACACCCAGGAGTTACCACCCCTTTCCACAGCAATGATCTGACAGCTCAAAAGTTACTACCCTTCCCTGGAAATCTCCACATAAGCTGCCTCTTAATCTACAGGTAATTAAAAGTAGTTACAAATATGAGTGCAGAACTGTCCTAATCTACTGTCAGCACACGGCCTGTGGTGCATGACAAGACCAGTCACGGAGCTGTAACACTGCTGTCTCCATAAAGCTGCCTTCTGCCCTACCACCCGCTCGCCCTTGAATTCCTTCCTGGCTGAAGCCCAGAGCCCTTGCCAGCTAAGCCCTCCTTTGGGCTCACCTGCCCTACAGCATCATGAAGGCTTCTGGGGGATGTCTTTAAGCTGACTTCATCCAAAGAGAAAACTGGCTGGGCATGGTGGCTCACATCTATAATCTCAGCACTTTGAGGATTACACATATAATCTGTAGGCTGAGGCAGGAGGATCCCTTGAACTCAGGGGTTTGAGACCAGCCTGGACAACATAGAGATATGCCATCTCTACAATGGTTGAATGAATGAATGAATGAGCCACGCCTGTCAGCACGTGCCTATAGTCCCAGCTACTCAGGAGACTGAGGCAGGAGGATTGCTTGAGGTCAGGAGTTCCAGGCTGCAGTGAGCCATGATCAGGCCATTGTAATCCAACCTGGGTAACAGAGCAAGACCTTGTCTCAAAAAAAAAAAAAGAAAGAAAAAGAAAAGAAGAGGTCAGGCGCGGTGGCTCACACCTGTAATCCCAGCACTTTGGGAAGCCGAGGTGCGTGGATCATTTGAGGTCAGGAGTTCAAGACCAGCCTGACCAACAAGGTGAAACCGCATTTCTACTAAAAAAAAAAAAGTACAAAATTAGCTGGGCATGGTGGCTCACACCTG
>NW_022437028.1:6944524-6983231 GCF_009761245.1 Sapajus apella | reverse complement strand
AAGTACAAAATTAGCTGGGCATGGTGGCTCACACCTGTAATCCCAGCTACTTGGGAGGCTGAAGCAGAAGAATTGCTTGAACCGGGGAGGAGGAGGTTGCAACGAGCCGAGATCGCGCCATTGCACTCCAGCCTGGACAACAAGAGTGAAAATCCGCCTCAAAAAAAAGAAAGAAAAAAAGATAACAGCCAGCTCCCACCCACCCAGGGTCTTCCCTGCATCAGAACTTGGCTGGAGGTTCTCAGTACGTTCTGTCACTGATTGCCCAAGTTGGATCTGCAGTGTAGACCATCTCGTTTCACAGAGGGAGAAACCAGGTTGCGGGTGAAGTACCTCCTACAGCTTTTGCAGTTAATCAGGGCCAGAGGTGGGACTTTGCATCTCCAGACTGGTGCCTGCCCACTTCCGCCCTGGCCTCCACCTCTGCTCTGTCATGGTCACCTGGAGTCCTCACTGCAGGACCAAGGCCAGTCCCTTGGGGCCATGCCCAACTCTGCAGGTGGAGGCTGCATCCATCCTCCACTGGGGGAGCACAGCAGGACGCAGACTCCAGGAGAGGAATGCGAAACACAGAATCAAGGCTCGGAAGGATGGCCAGACCCTTGATGCCATTGATACGGACTTGGTCCTAAGTCAGTGCCTCTTAGGATAGCACTTTACGACCAAAGAGATTCCTCACCAGTGAGTGATAAAATGCAGTCAGTCTGTTTGCCCTGCCATGGAGAAATGGGTTAGTAGAAAGAGGACTATCCCTAACTGGGGTGTTATGTCACCTTTTAAATATTAATAATAGTTATGTAGAATTCATAGTAATGTAAGAAATATGTCTAGCATAATATAAAGTCAAAAAATGTACTGTACAAAATTATATACTATACAGTACGATTGTACATCTTCCTGCAGCAAACTCATACATTACCACAATGTGGAAATAAACACATATGGGAATTAAATATTATTAAGTTGACTTTTTTTTTTTTTTTTTGAGATGGAATCTCACCCTGTTGCCCAGGCTGCAGTGCAGTGGCACAGTCTCAGCTCACTGCAGCCCTCTGCTCCAGGTTGAAGTGATTCTCCTGCCTCAGCCTCCTGAGTAGCTGAGATTACAGGTGTGTGCCACCACAGCCCAGCTAATTTTTTTGTTTTTATTAGAAACGGAGTTTCACCATGTTGCTCAGGGTGGCTTTGAACTCCTGACCTCAGGTGATCTGCCCACCTCGGCCTACCAAAGTGCGGGCATTACAATTGTAAGCCACTGTGCCCAGCTCTTGACTTTTCAAATTAGGTAAAGGGATTGGATATGTTGAAAGATAGAATAACTGACTGTTAGAGGGAAGAGCTGAAGCTAGAATTTACTTCATTCTCTCTCTCTCCGTGGGTGTGGGTGTGGGTGTGTGTGTGTTTTGAGACCATGTCTCACTGTCACACAGGCTGCAGTGCAGTGGCACAATCTCAGCTTACTGCAACCTCTGCCTCCTGGGTTCAAGAACTTCTCCTGCCTCAGCCTCCCGGATAGCTGGGGTTACAGGTACCCAACATCACACCCAGCTAATTTTTATATTTTTAATAGAAACAGGGTTTCACCATATTGGCCAGGCTGGTCTTGAACTCCTGACCTCAAGTGATCCACCTACCTCGGCCTCCCAAAGTTCTGGGATTACAGATGTTATTCTTTATACCAAAAAACTGTGGATGGATCTAGGATTTAAAGATTATAATTTTTTAATGTCACAAACATAGTGGAAGAAAGCTAGGGTGCATATTTGTTATTATTATTAATGTGACTGAAACTTAAAATAGATTCTTTACAACTAATAACATTTTTAAAAATCAACAAACTGGGAAGAAATATTTGTACCATGTAAGACAATGGGCTAATTTGCTTTATATACAAAGAGGTCTTCTAAATTAATAAGAACAAAATCCACTCTACGAAAATAGCCAAAGGAGATAAGTAGGCATTTCATACAAAGAGAAATAACGTAGCTTTACTCAGCAGTAAAAAAAATTTAAATCTGATTTTATCTTATGTTGGCAGAGTATACGAAAACACACTTACATATTGTTGGTGGGAGTTTAAACTGGTGAAAGTTTTTTGTTGGGAAGTTTTTCAACATCTATCAAAACAAAAAAAGGGGCCAGGCGAACTGGCTCATGCCTGTAATTTCAGCACTTTGGGAGGCTAAGGCAGGCGGATCACTTGAGGCAGGGAGTTTGAGACCAGCCTGGCCAACATGGTGAAACCCCGTTTCTACTAAAAATACAAAAAACAGCCAGGCATAGTGGTGCACGCCTGTAATCCCAGTGTCCTGGGAGGCTGAGGCAGGAGAATTGCTTGAACCCAGGAGCAGACATTGCAGTGAGCTGAGATTATGCCACTACGCTCCAGCCTCGGTGACAGAACAAGACCTTGCCTCCAAAAAACAAAAAAAGATTACCCTTTGATCATTGTAATTCCTCTGTTAGCATTTCATCCAACAGATTCACTCTCAAAATTATACAATATCTCCACGATGATCATTGAGGAAATGTTCAGTAGAAAGAACCCTAGAAATAATCTGAGTGTCCAGAGAGACTTGATTAATTATTTAACAAGAATGAGGAGGAACTATGTTTGCTGGAATAGAACATTTCCCAAATACGTAGATAAGTGAGTAAGGGAGCCCAGAATGTGGTGCGTGTTATGATCACCTTTGTATTAAAAAACAGGGCAGGGAGTTTCTGTTACAATGTAGCATATTGAATACTTCTATTTCACTAGTATATTTCATATTCATATTGCACTATAGTATATTACATCATTATTACATTATAGTGTGCTACGTCTCAGTTTATACTATGCTGTGGTATATTAGTTCATGTTTTGCTATGCTATGTGACACATTAGTTTGAATTGTGCTAAAGTATGTTAGATTTTGATTCACATTATGCTATAGCATGTTACATGTTCATAGTACACTACAGTATATTACATTAGTTTACATGACGCTACAGCATGTTACATATTAGTTCATACTGCACTATAGTATATTACATTAGTTTACATTCTGCTATAGTATGTTGCATATTAGTTCATATGACGCCATAGCATGTTACATATTAGTTTATATTATACTATAGCTTGTTACATATTGGTTCACATTATGTAGTTCACATATGAGTTCATGCTATAGCGTGTTACACATCAGTTCGTATTGCGCTATAGTGTTATATATTAGTTCATAGTACGCTATCATTTGTACGTATTAGTTTATATTGTGCTAGTGTGTTATGCATTTGTTTATATCACACTATAGCCTGTTATATATCATATGTTACATATTAGTTCATGTTATGCTATAGTATGTTACACATTTTTTCTTATTACCCTGTAGCCTGCAACGTATGATGTCGTATCTCTGTACATGCAGAAACATTTTAGAAAGAAATGAACTCTAAGGAACGGAAATGAGCCAAGGAATAGTAAGAGTCTCACACTTTCCATGCTCTCATCATATTTCATTACATCCTTGAGAGTACATTGGTTTCATAATTGAAATACATGAAAATATTAGCAGTGCTTTTCTAGAGGTGATGGGAATTGGAGTGACTTCGTAAACTGTGTCATTTCTACTTTTCTGTATTCCCAGTTTATTATTATGAGAGCATATGTTATATTTGTATGATATAAAAGTAATAAACTTATTTCTAGAGGGTTTTTTTTTTTTTTTTAAGATTAAGAGGCAGGAATGCTACTTATTGACCAGGGAATTCACTTAGCGATCCTGGGAAATGTGAATCTGTGGAATGCAGTTGCGAGTGTTCACAGTGTCCCCATTAGGTATTGCAGTTGCGTTTTGCATTCCATTATAACAGAGACAGAACAGCTGCCACATCTATTTAGTGCATCCTTTATTCCAACAAACTCCTTCATTGTGTCAGCAGAATGTAAATGGATCATTCTTCTTGGGCTAACTTCAGAAAACAATGAGTGCGTGATGATGATTTTTTTTTTTCTTTTTAAAATCTGGCATTTCAAGAACAAATTACATTTAGGATAACCTTCTACGCCAATTACCACCCGTCAAGCCCTTGCAGGGTGCACGCTTCCCGTGATGTGACACGCGGTTACAAAGCTGGGATGTGGAAGCTGCGGGAGCCAGGCCCACGGCACACGTGTCATTGCGGGCGATACCCCGTGGCGCGCCTGTCGCCAGCTGAGTGCAGGGAGGGAGCTGAGCTCAGCCCAAACGCACACGTGCATTTCAGTGGATAAAGGAGATGACCAATTTGGCTACATCCTCTTCCTTTGCAGAAAGCTGCAGGAGACACAGATGTCCACCACCTCGAAGCTGGAGGAAGCTGAGCATAAGGTTCAGAGCCTACAAACAGGTTTGATACTCTCCTTCCTAGTACCGTGGATGTGGGGAGGACCCAGGGGGAGAGTTGGGTCGGTCCCCTGACCGCCCTGGTCCCTGCAGATACCTGTTGCTCTTGGGACCCGTGGGAGCTGCTGTGAGCCCACGCTGAAGAATTCCGCAGCACGCCTGCCAGCTGCTGTGCCTCATTACTCACTGACTTTGAGTTCTTAATGTAGAGGTGGGAGGATCTCGGTTCCATTTTCATCCCTTCCACACGCCATCCTTTCTTCCTGCTCTTTTTCCAACAAACACGTCTAAATCACCAAACTGTCAAAGACTGACATTTCATTTGCAACAATAATAGAAAAAAAAAAAACTTACTTCTACCCTAAATGAAGTTAAAGAGAACAGTAATTTCAGACCTTTAAAATGTAAAAGCCACCAAAAAAGGTTATGCTCAAGTTTTTACAGTTTCTTTAAACTTCTTTTTTTCTCTCTTTTTTCTTTTTTTGTTTTGTTTTGTTTTTGTTTTTGGGGGACAGCTCTATCGCCCAGGCTGGGGTTCAGTGGTGTGATCTCAGGTCACTACAACCTTCACCTCCCTGGGCTCCAGCAATTCTCCCATCTCAGCCTCCCCGGTAGCTGGGATTACAGGTGCCTGCCACCATGCCCAGCTAATTTTTGTATTTTTAATAGAGATAAGGTTTCACCATGTTGGCCAGTCTGGCCTAGATCACCTGAGCTCAAGTAAGCCACCACGCCCAGCCTCTCTTTTTTATTTCTGAAATAGGAGCATCACCATGTATTCCATTTAAATGTGTTTTTTAATTTTACTATTTTTTGGGTGACCCAGAACTGAGCAGATTATTTAAATGTAGACAGACATCAGAAGACATTATTCAAGTTAAAACACAAATGACAAGAGTGAGAGAAAATAATCACAACAAATTTGACAAACGGATAATAAACAAAAAAATGTAAAGGCTGCCAATCAATCCGTTAAGCTAGAGAAACAGTGCAGTAGAACAGTGAGCAGGCAGTCAGTTCACAGAAGCAAATGGAAACCACATATGAAGAAATGCAAAGTTTTTTTTTTACAGTCAGGGAGATGCAGATTAGTGAAAGACTGTTTTGCCTATCAGACTGTCAGAATTTTTAAATTTTTTATTTCTTTCTTTTTCTTTTTCTTTTTCTTGAAATGGAGTCTCGCTCTATCACCCAGGCTGTAGTGCAGTGGTGTGATCTCTGCTCACTGCAACCTCCATCTCCAGGGTTCAAGCGATTCTCCTGCCTCAGCCTCCCGAGTAGCCGGGATTACAGGCACGCGCCACCACACTTGGCTAATTTTTGTATTTCTAGTAGAGACGGGGTTTTGCCGTGTTGGCCAAGCTGATCCTGAACTCCTGACCTCAGGTGATTTGCCCACCTCAGCCTCCCAAAGTGCTGGGGTTACAGATATAAGCCACCTTGCCCAGCCAGAAATAACAAAATACACCTGAAAACATGAGATGATCCAGGTGCAGTGACTCACACCCATAATCCTAGCACTTGGGGAGGTCAAGGTGGGAGGATCACTTCAGGCCAGGAGTTCCAGACCAGCCTGGGCAACATAGTAAAACCTTATCTCTACAACAGCCAAGAATAGTGGCTTGCGCCTGTAGTCCCAGCTATTTGGAAGGCTGAGGCAAGAGGATGGCTTGAGCCTAGGGGTTCAAGGATGCAATAAGCTGTGATTGTGCCATTGTACTCCAGCCTGGGTGACAGAGTGAGAAACCTTGTCTCTTAAAAACAAAAGGGATGGGCCGGGTACGCAGGCTAATGCCTGTAATCCCAGCACTGTGGGAGGCCAAGGCTGGCAGATCACCTGAGGTCGGGAGTTCAAGACCAGCCTGACCAACATGGAAAAACCCCCATCTCCACACACACACCAAAAAAAGCAGTAAAAATTATTATTTTTTATTTATTTATTTTTTTTTTTATTTTTTTTTTTTGAGACGGAGTTTCGCTCTTGTTACCCAGGCTGGAGTGCAATGGCGCGATCTCGGCTCACCGCAACCTCCGCCTCCTGGGTTCAGGCAATTCTCCTGCCTCAGCCTCCTGAGTAGCTGGGATTACAGGCACGCGCCACCATGCCCAGCTAATTTTTTGTAGTTTTTAGTAGAGACGGGGTTTCACCATGTTGACCAGGATGGTCTCGATCTCTTGACCTTGTGATCCACCCGCCTCGGCTTCCCAAAGTGCTGGGATTACAGGCGTGAGCCACCGCGCCCGGCCAAAAGCAGTAAAAATTATTAAAAAAAAAAAAAAATCGGAAGGAATGGACAGACGAGTGGAGGGAGGGGAGGAGGGAAGGAAGGAAACTATTAACATTGGTTCTGTCTTTGCAGGTGCTTGGGATTAGATGAGGCAGAGATGAAAGGGGATTTCCTATTGTATTTTTTGTATTTTCATCATCTTGGCCTTTTTTGTATTTTTTTAATCTTTATTTTTTCATACACCTTAACTCTTCACAGAAATCTCTGCCTCTTTTGAAATGGGAATAGATTAGATGTATATGCGTTCTTTTTAACCTTTATTTAAAGAGTGTCTTACGTCACGATTTATATTCTTTGCCTTTCAGCCCTGGAAAAAACTCGAACAGAATTATTTGACCTGAAAACCAAATACGATGAAGAAACTACTGCAAAGTAAGTCTCCCTGCTTGGCTCCCCTTAACCGTCCGCATTTCTCACCTGATTTTGCTCTGCAGAGTAGGGCGGGGTGGAGAAGGTTCTTGACCTCCGCTGCAGGTACACAGTGTCTTTCCCGTGAGTTCTCGCGTCAGTTCAGTGCATGTTCTAGCACTCACTGGATAATCCTTCCAACAAACTTCTTCCCTTCTTTATTACGAAGCCTGGTCACTGCTAGGCCTTTTGCCATGAGAATCTGGGAGTTCATTTATACGACACATGGGGCATTTTTTGTGTGGAGTTGGGCAAATCCTATTCTCTGGGCCAGAGTTCTTTGTTTCTCCCAGGACCCTTTAGGAAGGCCAGCCTCAGAATAATAATACATTCCCATGCAGGCATATGGGTTCATGTCACACCTTACAATGCTAGATGTGCATGTACAGATGGATACAGATTCGGGCGGGCAGAGTCACAAAAGGCCAACTTCCTACCCAGCTCTTGTCCAAAGGAAATTAGAGGCATCCACTACAAGTGTACTTTTTACCAGCCCATCTTTCGTGTGGAACACCAGCAAGGAAGGAATAATGATCGATATGTCATGAAAAGATGAAGAATTGGCAGAAATTGCTCCTAGCCATTTCCTCCTCTACCAAATTCCAGTTGGGCGGTGCCAGGCTAGCGTTTGAACCTCTTTTTCCTGTTCTGGAAGGCTCTCCCCATCTTGCGTGGAAACACACTTGTGTGCCCACTGCCATGTCTCTTGGGTTTCCCTACCCCAGTAACAAAGGTTCCCCCAACTCTGCTCACACAGTGCCTCCATGGGCCTCAGTGAGAAGAGGGGTGCTTCTGAATGTCGCTGCTGTCTCCCCCAAGCTCCAGCTATGTGTGGGGTGCTGGTTCTCAGTGTCTCTCTGCCCCATCTCACTTGACATTGGGCTTTGAGGGTGCTGCTGGCTCCATTGCTTTCAGGATGCTGTATGGGGCTCTTGACTCTTTGCTCAGGGTCGAGACCTCGAGAGCCAAGCTCCCCAGCTTGGTGGTCAGAATGGATTCTGGTCATGAGTATGAAACTTACACATGAAGACTAAAACATCACCACCAGATTCTAATCACTCCTCTCAATTTCTTCTGCTTGGACCTGATTAAGCAACTTACTTGGATTAAGTTGTTTTTCTCTGTAAATCTGATTTTTAAAAATTACTATATTTCACCAGGCATGGTGGTATGCACCTGTAGTCCCAACTACTCAGGAGGCAGAGGTGGGAGGATCACTTGAATCCAGGACTTGAGGCTGCAGTGAGCTGTGATAGTGCCACTGTACTCCAGCCTGGGCAGCAGAGCAAGACCCTTTCCCTAAAAATAAGAAAAAATTTTTTAAAATATATTGTTTTTAATCTTAAAAAAAAAAGAAAAAAAAAAAAAAACATGTGAGGGGCTGATTGTCCTGTCGTGTAAAAATTAGCCTTGGCCGGGTGCAGGGGCTCACACCTGGAATCCCAGCACTTTGGGAGGCCAAGGTGGGCAGATTACCTGAGGTCAGGAGTTCCAGACCAGTCCGACCAACATGGAGAAACCCTGTCTCTACTAAAAATACAAAATTAGCCGGGCATGGTGGCACATGCCTATAATCCCAGCTACTCGGGAGGCTGAGGCAGGAGAATCGCTTGAACCCGGGAGGTGGAGGTTACAGTGAGCTGAGATTATACCACTGCACTCCAGCCTGGGCAACAAGAGGGAAACTCTGTCTCAAAAAAAAAAATTAGTCTTGCCTCAGCACTGTAACCCAGAGGGTAGTGGTTCCCCTGCGGTGTGCCCCACACGGCCTCTGAAATAAGAAACAATCTCGTCTCCCCAGTGGTGAGCCAAGCCGAGGGGGGTGGTGTGCACGAAGGGAAAGAGACACACTCGGTGAGGTGATAAGCATGGCTCAGAGATGATAGATTCGTTCATTGATTCAACAGATGTTCACAGAGGCCTCCTCTATGCCTCGCCCCTTGCAAATTCTGAGCCTTTTATGGCTCCATGGGGAGTCAGTCCACTGCTATCCAGCATGCCCAATGCTGCCATTGAGGGATAGGGCACTGGCTGTCAGCTGGTCAGACGGGGAGCCTGCAGGCGGCAGGCAGGCCACTCCCATTGGGACAGTCAGAAGGTGCAGTGGCCCACACCTGTAATCCCGGTACTTTGGGAGGCTAAGGGGAGGGAATCATCTGAGGTAGGAGTTCAAGAGCAGCCTGACCAACATGGCAAAACCCCGTCTCTAAATAAAAATACAAGAATTAACTGAGCATGGTGGCTAGCGTCTGTAATCCCAGCTACTCAGGAGGTTGAGGCAGGAGAATCGTTTGAACTTGGGAAGCAGAGGTTGCAGTGAGCCAAGATGGTGCCACTGTACTCCAGCCTGGGTGACAGAGTGAGACTTCATCTCAAAAAAAAAAAAGTTCAACATTGGGTCTATTTGCAGAGGTGCGGATCCTAGGCCCGTAATACCAGTAGGGTTTCCACACCTGGGTTTGAATGAGGCAGAGGAGGGAAAGGTAGCTTGGAGCCTGAAGGTAAGGGCCCCCTTGAGGGGAGCCGTGGCCTTGGGAGAGGACCCAAGGCAGTGCCCGGGACCCCTTATCTGACTCCCTCTCTCCTCCCACCAGCCAGGGAAGCTGGGGAAGAGAATAGAACATCCTCAGCATCATGAGATCGCAGAGAAAGAATTGTCAGGAAGCCTTTCTAAAGAGGGTGGGGTGGGATTTGAGATTGGAAGATGAGTCAAGTTAGGGGTTTGCAGAGGTTTGTGAAAATGCAAGCCTGTTGAATTCATTCTTGGGGAGGACCCGCCAGAGGATCCGAATGATTTGCTGTGGGCAGGATGGGCGCGGCCTGGCATTTCCACATCAGAAACGGTCTGGGCACTGACAGCGGCAGCCTGGGGCCAACCACGTACTGTGACAGTTCCCAGAGAAAGTTGTCCCCCAGAAATGCAAAGAATGGCCTGAGAGAATTGGATCTTGGCTACTTTCTTTTAACTTCGGAGGCCATGGGCTCCATCTGAGACCTCCCCCGCTGCCTTTCCCTCCCTTTTCATTTTCCAAGACAGATTTGTCACTATCCCATCTGCTTCAAGTCCAGCCTACACATATTTTATTAGACCAGGCACGTTTTCAGTAATGCATATGAATATAAGCTCCTTGGGGGCAAATCTTTTCACATAATGGTCTTACAGCATGTCAAAAACAATTTCTTTTCCCTCCTCAGAAGGAGGCGTTCTTAGGGCTAGAAGCAGTGGCTCACGTCTGTAATCCCAGCAGTTTGGGAGGCCGAGGCGGGCAGCATACTTTAGTCCAGGAGTTCGAGACCAGCCTGGGCAACATGGCGAAACCTTGTCTCTACAAAAAATGCAAAAATTACCCTGGCATGGTAGCTCGTAACTGTAGTCCCAGCTACTTGTGGGGCTGAAGTGGGAGGATCGCTTGAGCTCAGGAGGTCGAGGCTTCAGTGAGCCTATATTGCACCACTGCACTCCAGCCTGGGTGGCAGAGCAAGACCCTGTCTCAAAAATAAATAAATAAATAGAGGGATTCTTAGATATTTGTTGACGGAATTAGAGAGGCGTAAAGGAAGATGGGCTTTGGAGAAGGACTGACTTGGGAGTGATTCTCTAGGCTCCAGTACTAGCTTTCTGAGTGACCCTGAATACGCTATGACCTGTCAACCTCCCTTTCTGACCTGTACAGTGGCCATAACAGGAGTGAAGTCACTGGGTGGTTTTGAAGAGGAATGGGATGTGTGTGTACAGCACCTGGCATGGTAAGACTCTGAGGCTAAGCTGTCGACAGATAGAAGCTATTCCCAGCAAGCCTGCAGCAGGGCGTGGTATGCGTTTCTGAAATTAACGGCCTTGGAGGAAATTGACCTTAACCGCATCACCATGATGGGCTGGGCCCACATTGCCTGTCCGTCGTGGGGAGATGTCGCGGGGGACCCATCCCTCTCTCCTGTTTTGGAGAGAAGCCCGCAGGTCGATGGCACCAAGGCTGCTCTGAGACCCTGGTTTATCGTGAGCAGTCATCGCCATGCGTCAGCTGGGACAGCACGGGCTGACTGTGACGAGACAACAGCAGTAAAGTTTTCCATGTGTAGGCTTGAAGCAAAATGTAATTAGCCTTTATGTGCCGAACAAGGGCCCATTGATGAATACAGCTGGTCTTTGTTTTGTCCTGTCGTTGAGAGTGGGAGGTAAAAGTGTTCTTCTTCATGTTTATTAATGCAAGATTCCTTAGACAAATGGCAAGCACAGTTTCATGTTTGTTGGAACATGGGGACTTTGCCAAAACAGTTGTTGTGTAAGAGGACTGCAAGGTTTCCGATTATAACCATTTCTGGGTTAAATAAATGAATTATTTCTGCCCTTTTTTTCTTTTCTGAAATTTTTTTCAGAGTCGGGGTCTCACTGCGTTGCCCAGGGTGGGTCTCAAACTCCTGGCCTCAGGTGATCCTTTCGCCTCAGGCTCCCAAAGTGCTGGGATTACAGGCATGAGCCACCATGCCTGGCATTTTGTCTTTTCTTTAAAAACATACCTCCTTCTCAGGTGGTCACTCTGTGTACAGATTCTCCCATCTCTCTTAGCAAATGGATGTTTACCACCCTAATCAACTTTACCTTGGAGGCTCTAGCAGAGGAACACGGTGCAGATTTTAACATCTAACAATTACCTGGGATGGATGTCCATGGAGATGGCGGATCCCTGTAATCATGCAGCAGCAGCCACCAGCCCAGAGAAAGAGGCCTGGGCAGCCCTCACTGCCCCAAGTTCCTGCGTCTGTCTCCTGCAGCTGTTCACTTACTTGCTCTTGGGTTTGGGTCACTACTGCACCCTCCAGCAGGAATGTCGCCCTCCCAGCCAAGCAGCTAGTGTTCTGGGCAAAAGTGCAGGAATTCGCATTTTTGCTAAAGCCCACGGTCCTGTGCTCTGTCCCCCCGAATCGGGGTTGGAAAAGGCGTTTCAGCTGCAACACACACAGTCAGCTTCTCGCATTCCTCCCCACTCGTGGGCCGGGCGCTGAGCCTTGATGAAAGAAAATATTGAAACACTACATTTCTCATAGCCAACGTTAGTCTTAGGAGAATTTGTACCTCCCAAACCTTTCCTGCCAGTAAAATTCGTATTTCTTAAGGTTACTCATGTTGTATTCCTAGCCTATATGCTTTTTTCAAAGAACAGCATTGTATGTACACACACTGACATAGTACAGTTACAAAAGAGACATTTACGAGAAACTTCACTTGGGTTAATTTTAGAGTATTTTCTTTATAACATGTATATAACCAGCACTTTATCACAAAATACATCATCCTCTGAGACAGCAGAAAACTTTCCCATAGCTAACTGAGCTTGGGGGAGCCTCTAAGCTTCTTTGAAGGAATGGAGAACTCCAGGTTCCAAAAGAGGACATAAGACAGAATTTGAAAAGAGAAGGAGGCTGGGCACGGTGGCTTATGCCTGTCATCCCAGCACTCTGGGAGACGGAGATGGGAAGATCACTTGAGCCCAGGAGTTCAGCCTGGGCAACATACTGAGACCCCATCTCTACCAGAAAATACCAAAGTTAGCTGGGCATGGTGTTGTGCCCGTAGCTCTGCCTGGCCCCGATGCCTCCCATTTACTTGGGAGGCCGACTTGGAAGGTTCGCTTGAGCCTGGAAGTTCCAGCCTGCAGTGAGCTGTGATTGCACCACTGCACTCCAGCCTGGGTGACAGAACCAGACCCCATCTCTAAAAATAATATTATTATAAAAAGGAGGTGGGGAGGAAACCAGCAGTTCAAGACACAACTCTGCATGGCAAGCGTGGATGTGAGGGATATTTTCTTTCTTTCCTTTCTTTCTTCTTTCCTTTCCGTTCTTTCTCCCTCCCCTCCCCTCCCCTTCCCTTTCCCTTCCTTCCTTCCTTCCCTCCCTCCCTCTCTGCCTCCCTCCCTGCCTTCCTTCCTTCCTGACACGGTCTCACTCAGTTTTTCAGGCTAGAGTGCAGTGGTGCGATCAGTCTTGGCTTACGGCAACGTCTGCCTCCCAGGTCCAAGTGATTCTCCTGCCTCAGCCACCGGAGTAGCTGGGATTACAGGCAAGTGCCACCATGCCTGGCTAATTTTGTTTGTCGTCCCAAAGTTCTGGGATGACAGACGTGAGCAGTGAGATCGATACGTTCTTTACGCACTGTGCTAGACCGTTTCACGGTGGTTTCCCGAGTGTTATCTCATTTGCCCTTTCCTACAATCATTGAGGCAGCTTTTTTTGTGCTCATTGCCTGGATGAGGAAGCAGTCCTAGGAACTCACAGTCAGGCCCTGGACCTGGTCCTTTAGGCTCAAAAGGTGCCAGCCTCATAATCAAGCAGTGAGAGTGAGGGCTAGCCAGGTGAAGGCAGGTGTTCCTGGGAGTTTCATCCTTCCCCCGCCCCGCAAGCCCCTGTTGTATTTACCCTAGCAGATGGATTTCTCCCTTTTTGAACAATAACTCCACAGAACTGGGGCCAGATAGAGCCTAGCTGACTAAACCTGAGAATCACACGACTGTCTTGGCCACCATGTTTAGACGAATATTGCATCCCCTGATTTTGAAAGGGACAACTTAGGCGTCCTGAAAATGGAGTCTCTGCTGTACCTTTAAGAATGTAAAATTTTCTATTTCCTGTCTTTTTGATGACTCATCAGTTTCCAGTACGAGTTGCTGTAATTATCCTGCTTGGATTAATTTCCCTAAAAATAGAGAAGCAGCCACTTTTATGGTTTTGAGAGTATGGACTTGAATAAAGAACCTACTGTCCCTTAAACCTTAGAGACCACTAAATCAGACTCGGAGGGAAAAACCGATGGCCTTTTTTTTCTCTCTGTCTCTCTTCCTGTGTCTTATCTCCAAAAGAGCTTGTGGATTTTGTAGAATGCCTGCACCATTTTTTTTTTTTTTTAAATCTCTACAAGTATTTTGCTTCACATCTAAGATTTGATGCCTAGGTGAGCCCTAAAGGATTTTCCTTGTCTTTGGTACTGACAGCAGCTGTTCTGGCCCCGTCAAAATACTACGGCCACAACCTGGTATCTCCCTAGGCTGGGGTCTAGGGAGAAACAACGGGGTGGCTTCATAGTTCCAACTCCAGATAGCAAGTCCTCTGAGCACCAAAGATTCTTTGCTTGTTCTGTGGACCCCAGACATGGCTAGGAAATGTAATTGACATGTAATGGACATATCTATTGCAAAGCATCAACGAGAACTAGCAAACTTGACGCATCTCCTCCATTGATGTTTACAGAAGGCCTGCTGTGTACCATGGTAGGTGTGGTGTCAGGTGTGCTGGAACTATAAAGACAGGGCGGGAGGGGCCCTCCAGCCGCCACATGCACACACACAGGTTCGCACACTCTATACCCAAAAACACGCACACAGAAACAGAGAGGCAACCGGGCACGGTGGCTCATGCCTATAATCCCAGAACGCTGAGAGGCCGAGGCGGGCATATCACCTGAGGTCAGGAGTTCGAGACCAGCCTGGCCAACATGGTGAAACCTTGTCTCTACTAAAAATACAAAAATTAGCCGGGCGTGGTGACGGGTACCTGTTGACCTGACATACACCATCTCAACTACTCGGAGGCTGGGGCAGGTGAATCGATTGAACCTGGGAGGCGGAGGTAGCAGTGAGCCAAGATCGTGCTACTGCACTCCAGCCTGGGCAACAGACTGAGACTCCGTCTCAAAAATGAAGAACACAGAGACACTATGTGTGTGTCCATGTATATAAACACGTTTACAAATACATATAAAGCAATCAGTTCTTGGGCCGGGCACGGTGGCTCAAGCCTGTAATCCCAGCACTGTGGGAGGCCGAGGCGGGTGGATCACGAGGTCAAGAGATCGAGACCATCCTGGTCAACATGGTGAAACCCCGTGTCTACTAAAAATACAAAAAATTAGCTGGGCATGGTGGCACGTGCCTGTAATCCCAGCTACTCAGGAGGCTGAGGCAGGAGAATTGCCTGAACCCAGGAGGCAGAGGTTGCAGTGAGCCGAGATCGCCCCATTGCACTCCAGCCTGGGTAACATGAGTGAAACTCAGTCTCAAAAAAAAAAAAAAAAAAAAAAGCAATCAGTTCTTCAAAACTTTTTATCATACAGTCTCAACCAGTCCTACTGCTTTTATTTTATTTTATTTTATTTATTTATTTTGAGACAGGGTCTCACTCTGTCACCCAGGCTGGAGTGTAGTGATGTGATCTTAGCTCACTACAACCTCCACCTCCTGGGTTCAATTTTCCCACCTCAGCCACGCAAGTAGCTGGTATTACAGGTGTGTACCACCACACCTGGCTAATTTTTATATTTTTAGTGGAGACAGGGTTTCACCATGTTGCCTAGGCCAGTCTCGAACTCCTGAGCTCAAGCGATCCACCCATCTTGGCCCCCCAAAGTGCTGGGATTATAGGTATGAGCCACTGCACCCAGCCAATAAAGCAATCATATTCGCCCAGCATCCTTTGAGAGGGTGGTTTAGAGAAAATCATTATTCATGGACTGTCTCATGGGTTTGGCATACATTCATACAGATTTTACCTAATTAAGTGATCCTTAAAGTTTTTCTGATTCATCGTTAAGTCTAGGTAAGTCTCACAGTGTATACGTGAAGCAAACGGGTAACGGACTTAAGTGAATACAATGTATAGATCGCAGTACATATGGTGATCTGTGAAACAGGGGTGTCCTGACACACCCCTCCCTGTATCCCAGAATTGTGGCGGTCAGGCATGATAACGGGTGTTCCTGAAGCCTGCGATCCAGCAATCTCACTGCTGGTTTTTATCCAAAGGAGATCGTTGTATTGCAATCGTGCCTGTGCGCACACGTTTATCATAGCACTATTCACACAGCAGCCTAGAGATGGAAGTGACCTACGCGTCCAGCTGCAGATGAGTGGGTGACAAAACTGTGGTGTAGATCCACAGTGGAATACGGTGCAGCCTTACAAAAGGAAATCCTGTCATTTGCAGCAACATGGGTTCATCTGGGAGACGTTGTGTTGAGTGAAATGAGCCAGGCACAGGAAGACGAATACCACATGATCTCGCTCAAGTAGACTCTAAACACTGATCACATAAAAGTTAAGAAGAATGGTGGTTACCCGAGGCTGGGGAGGTAGAGGAAGGAAGGGTTGGGAGAGGTTGGTTAAATGATGCGTATTTCCAGGCAGACAGGAGGAATAAGTTCAAGAGATCTATTAGACAGCATGGTGACGATAGTTAATTCCAGTGTATTGTAAAGTAAATAAATGCCGTTAGCAGAAACTGTTGTTTTTGTTTTTTGGATTTTTTTTTTTTTTTTTTTTTTTTTTGAGACAGAATCTCCCTCTGTCACCCAGGCTGGAGTACAGTGACGCAATCTTGGCTCGCTGCAGTCTCCCGGGTTCAAGCGATTCTCATGCCTCAGCCTCCCAAGTAGCTAGGACTAAAGGTATGTGCCACCACGCCTGGCTAATTTTTGTATTTTTAGTAGAGACAGGGTTTCACCATGTTGGCCAGGATGATCTCAATCTCCTGACCTCAGATGATCCGCCAGCCTCAGCCTCCCAAAGTGCTGGAATTACAAGTGTGAGCCACCGTGCCCAGCCCCGGCTTTTAAGTGTCGACTGAAAACTACCTCAAAAGAGAGCGTTTATTTCATGATCTGTACACCACAGGCTTAGCATATCGTAGCTGTGCGGGAACTCTTGAGCCTTCCCCGTGATGATGAGTGGGTCGGGGTTACTGCAGAGCTGAACGGCCTCTGCAGTGTTCCGCCTGCAGCCTGCCCGATGAGGACCTTTGCACTCTGGAAAGGTAAACTCAGGATGCTGCTGGCTCCTAAGCAGAAAGCAGCCGCCACCCAGCCTTCAAGTGCTTCAGCAGCAAGGAGTTAGAACAGAGGCCCAGCCTGGAACATTCACGCCACCTTCTGCCCCCAATAAAATTCCTTAAAACTGTGAGGTTCTGACTCACCACACGGAGTCCCTGGCTGCTGCTGGGAGGGCCCTGGCCGTGCAGATCGCAGTGACACAGCATGTCCTATTTGCTTCAGAAGTGGCAGAGGAGAAAGTGACTGGCCTCACGCTGCCCATCCCACCCAGAGCCCTTGTAAAGAGAGGTGGAAAGGCTGGCAGAAAGGAGAACCATCCTTCCCGTGGGATATGCATGCCCAGTCCTTCCCATGCAATACTCCCGAGATCGTACCACTGCACTCCAGCCTGGGTGGCAAGAGCGAAACTCCATCTCAAAAAAAAACAACAAAAAAAAACCAGGCACTATACATGTGTCCAGGTATATAAACATGTTTATGAATATACTTTTTATAAATTTTGATCATGCAGTCTCAACCAGTCCTACTGCTTTTATTTTATTCTATTTCATTTTTTTGAGATGAGGTCTCACCCAGGCTGGAGTGCAGTGATTCAATCTTGGCTCACTACAACCTCTGCCTCCTGGGTTCAAGCAGTCTTCCCACCTCAGCCACCCAAGTAGCTGGGATTACAGGCTGATTCCTTTTACATGACACCATTTTCCTTTTTTTATTTTTATTTTATTTTTGAGACAGAGTCTCGTTCTCTCACCCAGGCTGCAGTGCAGTGGCGCTGTCTCGGCTCACTGCAACCTCTGCCTCCAGGTTCAAGCAGTTCTGCTGCCTCAGCCTCCTAAGTACCTGGGACTACACGCATGCACCACCACGTCTGGCTGTGTGTGTGTGTGTGTGTGTATTTTTAGTAGAGACAGGGTTTTATCGTGTTGGCCAGGCTGGTCTTGAACTCCTAGCCTGAAGTGCTCTGCCACCTCGGCCTCCAAAAGTATTGGAATTACAGGCTTGAGCCAGTTCGCCCAGCCCATAACATTATTTTCAAGTACAAAAACCATACATGTTTACTATACGAAATTTAGAAAATTCTCAAAGATTTTTTAAAGGAAGCAGATCATCACTCATAACCCCACAGCAAAGATAATCGCTGTTCACACTTTGGCCTATTTCCATCATCTTTTTTTCTATACAAATGTTCCTTACAGTGACATTTTGTCCCCCATGCACCCATTGTAAGTTGTAGATACCGTAAGTCTAAATGCGTTTAACACACCTAACCCACCAAACGTCATAGCTTAGCCTCGCCTATTTTCGGCGTGCTCAGAACACCCACATTAATTAGCCAACAGTTAGGCAAAATCATCTAACACAGCTGCCCCCAACCTTTTTGTCCACAGGGACCAGTTGTGTGAAAGAATTTTTCCCTGGACCAGTGAGGTGGGGGGCGGGGTTCGGGATGATTCAAGCACGTTACATTTATTGTGCACTTTATTATTATGACATTGTAATACAATAATTCTGCTACTCAACATCATGTAGAATCAGCGGGAGCCCTGAGCTTGTTTTCCTGCAACTAGACAGTCCCATCTGGGGGTGATGGGAGACAGCAACAGATCATCAGGCATTAGATTCTCATAAGGAGCCAGTAGCCTAGATCCCGCGCATGCGCAGTTCACAGTAGGGTTTGCGCTCCTGTGAGAATCTAATGCTGCCGATGATGTGACAAGAGGCGGAGCTCAAGCAGTCATGAGAATAATGGGGAGCAGCCGTAAATACAGACAAAGCTTCACTCCTGCAGCACATCTCCTGCTGTGCAGCCCGGTTCCTAACAGGATACAGATGTGGAACAGATGGGGCCCAGGGATTGGGGACCCCTGTTCTACATAGCGCTTTCTTTTTTCTTTTTCTTTCTTTTTGAGATAGGGTCTCACTCTGTCACCCACGCTGCTGTACAGTGGCACCATCATAGCTCACTGCAGCCTCTAACTCCTGGGCTCAAGCGATCCTCCCACCTCAGCCTACCAAGTAGCTAGGACTACAGGTGTGTACTACCATACCAGGATGATTCTTGTATTTTTTGTAGAGACAGGGTTTTGCCGTGTTGACCAGGCCAATCTTGAACTCCTGGGCTCAAGCAGTCCTCCACTTTGGACTCCCAAAGTGGTGGGTGGGATTATAGGCATGAGCCACTGCGCCCAGACCCTTTTGTTTTTCTACCAGTGGCATAGACTGATAACATTATTTTGATTTTGAGGTTTTTTTTTTTTTTAACCTGACATGTTGTAAATATTTCTTGCTTATCATTAAATATTCTTTAGAAACACAGTGCACACTGCGTAACATTCCATCACTCAGGTGAGTCCTAAGACTTACCCACTTACTTCCCTGCTGTAAGGAGCCTGATTTATGACACTGCTTTCATTGCCCTGCGGGTTTTAAACTGGGAGCTTTGTCCTTGCTCTTTGTATGCCTTCGTGTTCTGCCAGTGGCTTCGGCATGTTTTTCATGGTTCGTTTGTTTTTTTGAGATGGAGTCTTGCTCTGTCAGCCAGGCTGGAGTGCAGTGGCATGATCTCGGCTCACTGCAACCCCTACCTCCCGGATTTATGCAATTCTCCTGCCTCAGCCTCCCGAGTAGCTGGGACTACAGGTGTGTGCCACCACACCCAGCTAATTTTTGTATTTTTAATAGAGACACGTTTCACCATGGTGACCAGGCTGGTCTTGGACTCCTGACCTCAGCTGATCCGCCCACCTCAGCCTTCAGCAGTGCTGGGATTATACACGTGAGCCACTGCATCTGGCCGTCTGTGGCATCTTGAGGTAGCCTCCCAAAGCCATCATCAGACAAGAGAGTTTGGAAACCCCGAGTTCTCCAAGGGCTCACAACAGCACTGGCATGGGGCCCCTGTTCCCAGACTGCTGCTCCATGACATTTGTCTCTAGTGAAAATCAGGGGACAGTGGACAATGCGCTCAGCTCAGAGACCCTGACTCTGGTCCCATCTGTCCCCACATGTGGCCCCACAAAACCCCTCCCTCGGCCGCAGCACCGACCTTGCTGGTAAAACGAAAGGATCAGACTGGGTGCCAGCCAGGACGGAGGAGCCGGCCCATTTGTCAGCCTCTTGCACTTTCTTGCCCGGTTCTGGATCCCAGAGGCCTGGATCTCTGTTGCTGTCTCCCAGCAGGCCCTGTTTGTGGAGTGACCTTCAGGCAGGCCTGCATCCAGGGCATCAGGCACAGCATGAGTCACAGTGGGAAGAACCTGGGTCACAACAAGACGTGGGTTTGATTCCCGACTCTGTGAATTATATAACCCCAAGATGGGCAGGTTTCCCTACTCAGGCCTGAGTATTTTCTTTTTTGTTGTTTGTTTTTCTACCTATCTGACCGAGGTCTAATATCCAGAGACCTTAGTATGTTCATAAATGAAAGAATGCCACTTCTCAACTCTAATCCCAATACTGTGGGAGGTTGAGGCAGGCAGATCATTTGAGGCCAGGGGTTCCAGTCTGGCCAACATGGCAAAACCCTCTCTCTACTAGAAATACAAAATTTTGCCAGGCATGGTGGCAGGTGCCTGTAATTTCAGCTACTCAGGAGACTGAGGCAGGAGAATCATTTGAACCCGGGAAGTAGAGATTGCAATGAGCCAAGATCACGCCACTGCACTCCAGCCTGGATGACAGAGACTCTATTTCAAAAAAAAAAAAAAAAAAAAAGAATGCCACTCCAGTGCAGGTGCCTCGCAAGGACCTCTACAAAGGTCTCCCCAGAGGCCTGGATCTCTGTTGCTGTCTCCCAGCAGGGCTTGTTTGTGGAGTGACCTTCAGCCAGGGCTGCATCTATAAAGGGTGGCTGACATTGCTGCTGCCTGCAAGGCACCTGGCATGACCTGGCACATTTTAAAAAGGTCTGCTTCCCTCTCTCTGGTGAAGGTCTCTTCCCACTCTCAAGAATTCTGTTGCCTTCCGTGATAAATTTGTAAAAATCCTTATCCAGGATTTACTGCAAGACCTACTCATCCATATTAGCGTGCCACAGCTGGGAGAGCGAGGCGCGAGGTTTTCTTTCCCGTCATCTTCCTTGGGGGACCCTAAATTTTAAAATCTATATTAGTCACCATTGAGGTGCCGCTAATACGGTGGCCAAAAGTTCCAAGGTCAAACCATTGCACAGCTGCAAATGCCTTCATAGATATGTCTCTAAAAAATCAACACCGGGGCCAGGCGTGATGGCTCATGTCTGTAATCCCAGCACTTTGGGAGGCCGAGGTGGGTGGATCACTTAAGGTCAGGAGTTTGAGACCAGTCTGGGCAACATGGTGAAACCCCATCTCTATTAAAAATACAAAAATTAGCCACGGTAGTTCAGGCCTGTAATCCCAGCACTTTGGGAGGCTGAGTCAGGTGGATCACAAGATCAGGAGTTTGAGACCAGGCTGGCCAACATAGTGAAACCCCATCTCCATAAAAATACAAAAATTAGCTGGGTATGGTGGCGGGCGCCTTTAGTCCTAGCTACTTGGGAGACTGAGGCAGGAGAATGGCTTGGACCTGGGAGGTGAAGGTTGCAATGAGCCGAGATTGCGCCACTGCACTCCAGCCTGGGCAAGGGCGAGACTATCTAAAAAAAAAAGAAAAAAAAAAAAGCTGGGTGTGGTAATGGACTCCTGTAAGCCCAGCTACTGGGGAGGCTGAGGCAGGAGGCAGAGGCTGCAGTGAGCTGAGATTGTGCCGCTGCACGCTAGCCTGGGCTGTGAGTGAGACTCCGTCTCAGAGGGAAATCAGCACCAGAGGTTAATGGCCTAGTAACTGTCTTCTATGTGCCACATTTTTGCAAGATCCAAGTTTTAAAGCTAGAACAAGCTGCTGGGTCCCCTCCCAGCTGAGTGACACCAAGGTGGCGGCCCACACTGGAGATCTGGCTCCATCTGACTTGGAGAATTTGGGGCACCCTGGGCCAGTGTAAAACAAAAGAGGTGCCAAGCAGCCGGGCACCCGGCAAGGATGCCCAGGGATCTTGTTCCGGGTTTTGGTTAAAAAACTTTTTGGAACCCGCCTCAAAGAATGAAAAGTTTCCTATAGGAAGGCAGGAGCGGGCGAGATAATTGAACTCATTGATTTCCTTCACGGCTTGTTTGCCCTTTCATTCTCTTCCCGAGGTGCTGTTTGTTGAGGAATGTCTCCAATTGCCAGAAAGACAGTGGGGTGTCTCATATTTCCTTGCCACCTCCCCTTTCAGCCAGAGTGGAGTTCGAAGGCAGGCCTGCAATATGAATTTTTAATGCCAGACTTTATGGCATCACTCCAGAACAGTCCGACTGCATCGCTCTCCTGAGCCTTCAGATTTAATGCTCTGATGAACAGAGCAAAGACGGGAGCATTCAGCATCAGTAAGAATTAACCCCCAAATGACCACGGCGGTGCCCTCCGATTTTCCTGAAGGGAAACATAAGGAGTTAGGAGAAAAAAAATAATCCTGTCCAGGCGAGGTAGCTCACGCCCGCAATCCCATCACTTTGGGAGGCTGAGGCGGGCAGATCACCTGAGGTCAGGAGTTCCAGACCAGCATGGCCAATATGGTGAAACCCATCTCTATTAAAACACAAAAATTAGTGGGATGTGGTGGCAGACACCTGTTTTCCTAGTTACTTGGGAGACTGAGGCAGGAGAATGGCTTGAATCCGGAAGGCGGAGGTTGCAGTAAGCCGAGATCACGCCACCGCAACCCAGCCTGGGCAACAGAGGGAGACTCTGTCTCAAAAAAATAAAAAAATATGTTGTGTTGAGAATACTTGTTATCAAAATAGCCTGAAGCACAAAAGCACAGCTTATTCTTGAAATTTTATGAGTTGGCCTATATTTTTACCTTTTCACTTTTTCTGAGTTGAACAATGTGTACTTTGATGAATTTCTGTGATCTTCCTACCCGTAAGAAAAAATCTTGGCAGGCTGGGCCCGGTGGCTCACACCTGTAATCCCAGCACTTTGGGACGCCGAGGCGGGCAGATCACAAAGTCAGGACTTCGAGATCAGCCTGGCCAACATAGCGAAGCGCTGTCTCTACTAAAAATACAAAAATTAGCTGGGCATGGTGGCACACGCCTGTAGTCACAGCTACTCAGGAGTTGGGAGGCCGAGGCAGGAGAATTGCTTGAACCCAGGAGGCAGAGGTTGTGGTGAGCCGAGATCGAGCCACTGCACTCCAACCTGGGCAACAGAGCGAGACTCCGTCAAAAGGAAAAAAGAAAAACCTCTGCAATTTGTAGGATTGACAGAATATATAGATGACCGGCTGCTCTGCAGTTTCCATGGAAAGCCCAAATGTAATTAGAAATCCAGTTGCCGATGGATTTTTCCAATGGAAAAGGACCGATTGTGTTAAGTGGCTACTTCTTTTTGTATGCAGATGAGTGATTGTTATTTTCTTACAGTAGCTTTTTGAAAAATTCTTCAGTTGGCCAGGCACAGGGCCTCACACCTGTAATCCCAACACTTTGGAGGCCAAGGCAGGAGGGTCGTTTAAGGCCAGAAATTCAAGACCAGCCTGGGCAAAACAGCGAGATGGCATCTCTATTTAATTTAAAAAAAAAAAAGTTTTAAAATAAAAATTGCTCAAATCTACATTAAAGGACAGAGTCTTTAGTAAATGGTGGAATAATGGACCAACTGTGTAGAAGCCAGCAGAGTCAGAGCAGAGCCCCCTGCAAAGTCAAGTCTAGATGTTTAAAACACTGATTGATGGGATTATTTATTTATTTTGAGACAGGGTCTCTGTTCTCCAGGTTGGAGTGCAGTGGTGTGATCTTAGTTCACTGCAACCTCCACCTCTTGGGTTCAAGCAGTTCTTCCGCCTCAGCCTCCCAAGTAGCTGGGATTACAGGCACGCACCACCACAGCCGCCCAGTTTTTATGTCTTTAGTAGGAAGACAGGGTTTCACTGTGTTGGCCAGGCTGGTCTCATACTCCTGACCTCATGTGATCCACCCACCCCGGCCTCCCAAAGTGCTGGGATTACAGGTGTGAGCGACCACACCCAGGCTAGATGTTTAAAACATTTAGATGTGACCCAAAAAAACCCATAAAAACACCAGGAGCAATTTTAGGTGGATATTTATACAATAAGGGGGTGGGAAAAAAAATTTTTAAGCGTAATGCCAAAAGTAGAACTCATAAAGTGAAATTCAGACCTTTGTGGAGATGGATGGGCAGGTGGATAGATGGACAGACGGATGGACGGATGGACAGACAGATTGACGGACGGATGGACAGATGGATTTAGACAGACTGGCAAAAATATTTGTAATATATATAACAGAGTGAGCGTGTGTGTGTGTGTGTGTGTGTGTGTGTGTGTGTGTGTGTATCTCCTTACAGAGCAATAAGCAAAGTTTCATTTCCCAGTAGAAAAACCTCTATATTTTCAGTTCCTTACGAGACATTTCTACTATGGGCATCTCCAACTCAGATTAACTTGTTATTCTCCGTAACTTCCTCCTTCCCTAGAGTCAGCCCCCTTCTGCTTTTTTCCTCTGCCCAGCCACACCTGCTCTTCCTTCATTCCAGAAGCTAAGGGCATTTCTCGATTCCTTTGTGAGCCCTCGGTCTATTTTGGGTGAGTTTTGCCTCGATGCAACCTCACACATTCCCAACTTCATCACCACTCCCACCGCCGTCACTTTAATTCGGTTTTCTTTTCTTCTCTTTTTTTTTTTTTTTTTTGTTTTTTTGAGACAGGGCCTCGCTCTGTCACCCAGGCTGGAGTGCAGTGGCACAATCTCCACTCACTACAACCTCCACCTCCCAGGTTCAAGCGATTCTCCTGCCTTAGCTTCCCAAGTGGCAGGGATTACAGGCATGTACCACCACACCTGGCTGATTTTTGTGTTTTTAGTAGTAACGGGGTTTCACCATGCCGGCCAGGCTGGTCTCGAACTCCTGACCTCAAGTGATTCACCTGCCTCAGCCTCCCAAAGTGCCAGATTACAGGCGTGAGCCGCTGCACCTGGCTTTAATTTATTTTTCATCTCTTGATCTCACTTCTTCAAGATTTTCTGAACTTGACCTTCTACCACCAGTTTCTCCCTGGATGAAACCACCCTCCAAGCATCTGCTAAAAGTATCTTTCAGAAATATGTCTAATCTGCTAAAACCTGTCCTGCTTAAAATCTCTTGGTGGCGCAGTCTCTAAGAAAGTCCAAACTCACAGCATGATGCACAAGGCACTTGGGGACACAGCCCTGCCTTCCCAGCCTCATCTTATGCCAATTCAAACTCTCTCATCCTGGAGAATCCCAGGCCTTTCCCCAGCTCACCCTGCAGCCAGTTCCACCTTTCCTGACAAGCAGATCCTGCCCTGCCTTCCCTGCTCCCATGCCCACACTTACCTGCTCTGTCTAAAGAGGGCTCTGGTCTCCCAGGGACTTTTCATGTAGGGTCTATAGGGAGAACCCGGGGGCTTCACGAATTGGACCCGGAAAAAAATACATCTTTATTTCCATCAGTGTCTCCAACTGCAATGTAACATTTCCTTCCACTGCAAATGAAGCCCCACACCGGGGTAATTGCAGACCTGTGACCTTGTTTCGAGTGGAAATCACAGAGGCTTTCGCATTTCATTCCCATTGTTACAGAGATCACAACCGCTGTTTGGATTCATGACTACTTCAAAATGTCAGCAGTTCTTAGATTGTTATTTAGTGCAACAGTAAAGAACAGTTGTTCCTATATCACAAATCTGGTTTTAAAAAAATATTGTCCAGGCGCAGTGGCTCATGCCTGTGATCCCAGCACTTTGGGAGGCCGAGGTGAGCGGATCACTTGAGGTCAGGCATTTGAGGCCAGTCTGGCCAACATGATGAAACCTCATTTGTACTACAAGTATAAAAAATTAGCTGGCCATGGTGGCGGGGGTCTATTATCCCAGCTACTTGGGAGGCTGAGACAGGAGAATCGCTTGAACCTGGGAGGTGGAGGTTGCAGTGAGCTGTGATCAGGCCACTGCACTCCAGCCTGGACAACAGAGCTAGACTCATTCTCAAAAAAACTAAAAATAAATTTTTAAAAATAAAAAATATTGCAATAACTGCACTTCTCCTTTCTTTTCTTTTCTTTTCTTCTTTTCTTTCTTTTTCTGAGACGGAGTCTCACTGTGTCACCCAGATTGGAGTACAGTGGCCTGATCTTGGCTCACCGAAACCTCTGCCTCCTGGGTTCAAGTGATTCTCCTGCCTTAGTCTCTTGAGTAGCTGGGATCAGAGGTGCCTGCCACCACACCTGGCTAATTTTTGTATTTTTCATAGAGATGGTTTCACTGTGTTGGTCAGGCTGGTCTTGAACTCCTGACCTCAAGCGATCTAGCTGCCTTGGCCTCCCAAAGTGCTAGGTTTACAGGTGTGAGCCACCAACGCCCAGCCTGAACTTCAAAATAATTGTTTCCCTTGGTCTTTAAAACATGATTAGACTTATGTCCTCTAATGGACTTAGGGATTTACGTCTTTAAAACATTCCAAATAGACGCCTGTATTCTTTACAAGACTTCCAGATGGGACTGTGGCAAAGGAAGGGTTAAGCAGCCGCTTCAGGTTGACAGTCTCGAGCGCTGTGTCTGGATCCTCCTCCTTCTTTGCCCCACCCCTTTGCACAGTGCCACTTTGTACCACATGACTTTTTATTTGTTTGTTTTGAGACAGGATCTAGCTCTGTCACCCAGGCTGGAATGCAGCGGTGCAGTCACCACTCACTGCAACCCTGACCTCCTGGGCTCAAGGGATCCTCCCACCTCAGCCTCCTGAGTAGCTGGGGCTACAGGCAAGGGCCACCACACCCAGCTAATTATTTTTTAATTTTTAGAGATGGGTTCTTACTACGTTGCCCAGGCTGGTCTCAAATTCCTGGGCTCAAGTGAGCCTCCCGCCTCTGTCTCCCAAAGTGCCTGGATTACAGACATGAGCCACAGTCCCCGGCCCCTATTTATTCACTCTCTGTGTGTTCCTTGTGTCCTGTGAACCCGAGTACAGTGTAGATAGTAATTCTACACATATTCTGGATTTTAGCTACTCACTCACATTTATGACTGCTTTTACCTATCAATTAATTGCTTTTCTTTTCACTCAAGTTTTAGTGATTTTCACTGTTCCAAAGAATCATATACAGTTGACTCTTTAACAACACGGGTTAGAGGCACTGACCCCCCCACACATTGAAAAATCCAGGTACAACTTTTGACTCCTCAAAAGCTTCACTGACAGCCTGCTAGTGACCGGAAGCCTTCCCAGTTACATACACTGCCGATTGAGATGTTTTGTAAGTTACATATGTTACATACAACATTCTTCCAATAAAGTAAGGTAGAGAAAAGAAAACGTTAAGGAACTCCTAAGGAAAAAATACATTTTCTATTCATTAAGTGGAAGTGGATCATCAGAAAGGTCTTCCTCCCCATCGTCTTTAGATCAAATAGGCAGAGGAATGGGAGGGTTGGTCTTGCCGCCTCAGGTGACAGCGGAGGAGGAGGTGGGAGGGGAGCCAGGCACATTCGGTGTAATTTTTCTGAAAAATATTTAAGTTGAAGTGGAACCGTGCTGTTCAGACCCATATTCAAGGGTCAACTAGAGAGACAGAGAGAGAGAGAGAGAGAGAGAGAGAGAGAGTGTGTGTGTGTGTGTGTGTGTGTACACAAAAACAAAATAAATATAAATAAGATAGGTCCCATCAATCTTAATCATTTCTAATATGGTTTTGGTGATAGAAAATAGTCTTTTCAGGCTGGGCATACTGGCTCACGCCTGTAATCCTAGCACTTTGGGAGGCCAAGGCAAGCAATCACTTGAGGTCAAGAGTTCAAGACCAGCTTGGCCAACATAGCAAAAATCCATCTCTATTCTAAACACAAAAATTAGCCTGGTATGGTGGTGCATGCCTATAGTCCCAGCTACCTGGGAGCCTGAGTCAGGAGAATCCTTGAACCTGGAAGGCGGAGGTTACAGTGAGCTGAGATCACGCCACGACACTCCAGCCTGGGAGACAGAGTGAGACTCCATCTCAAAAAAAGAGAAAATGGTCCTTTCTCCTCAATCCATTTTCTTGTTTTTCAGTGATTTATTGCGTCTTTAACTTGTCTGAAGTTTATTATAGCATAGAGAGTAATGTTTGTTTCTGTTTGTTATTCTTTATATTCATACCCAGTTTGCCCACTAATATTGACGCTTTCTTCCTCCAATATTTAATAGCCAACAAATGGGGCATAATTCCATATATTGCTGGGTTTCCGTCTATACTTTGGTTCTATCAGTCCAGTTTTTCACTCTAGTAAGTGCCACGCCACACTCTTTGGATGAAGTCTTCTTATTTTCTGTTTCAATATCTCGTAGAGCCAGTTTACTGTTGTTGTTTTTGCTTTAAATAAAAAAAACAACCTTTAGTATTTTGATCACCTATTTTTTCTACGTGTATGCATCTTGTCATTTTACCTACTGTTTTTTCTTCGAGACAGAGTCACGCTCTGTCACCCAGGCTGGAGTGTAATGGTGCAATCTTGGCTCACTGCAACGTCCGCCTCCTAGGTTCAAGTAATTCTCCTGCCTCAGCCTCCCTAGTAGCTGGGATTATAGGTGCCCACCACCATACCCAGCTAATTTTTGTGTTTTCAGTAGAGACAGGGTTTCACCATTTTGGTCAGGCTAGTCTCGAACTCCTGACGTTGTGATCTGCCCACCTCGGCCTTCCAAAGTGCTGGGATTACAAGCGTGAGCCACCGCACCCAGCCATTTTATCAACTTTTATAAATTAACTTGGGAGAGAAATGTATGCTTCTTTAGGTTTAACGCAGCTGCACATAAGAAATGTATCATTCCCTTCCTTTGCTCCAAGCATTTTGTAATCCGATTTTTCTATAGATGGCATTTATACTATGTTGTTTTAATTTTTTGTGCTTCTATTTTTATCCCTGTTGTAAATGAGATAGATCCTTTACTTCATTTTTGTGGATGTTTATTACTAGTATAGGGAAGTTTGTTATTTCCTTGTCTTTACCAAGAAACATAGGGCTTTGCTGAAGTCATGATTGACCCAGCCCATTTGCTCCAAGCGAATCCCTTGGATTTGGTGAGCATGGGAGTGTATTACCTACGGGTAGTGAATGTGCGCCCTTTGTGACACTCAGAACCTCTGATCCTCTTCTTTCATTTCTGTTTTCAAAGGGGCATTCTATTATATCTCTGGGAAGAATCACACAGGATCTTGGTTTAAGCCTGTGTCCTTTTCCATGTTAACCAAATGCTCCAATATTTCCCCTCTGTAAATTGAACTGTGACCTGGTTTTTAGATTCCATGTGACCCCACAACTGTTAGATTCTCCTAGTGGAGTAGTTCATTATCTATTAGGTCGGTACAAAAGTAATTGCAATTTTTACCATAAAAAGTAATGGCAGGTCAGGCTCGGTGGCTCACATCTGTAATCCTAACACTTTGGGAGCCTGAGTCAGGCGGATCACCTGAGGTCAGGAGTTCAAGACCAACCTGGCCAACATGGCGAAACCCATCTCTACTAAAAAGACAAAAATTAGCTGGGCGTGGTGATGGGCGCCTGTAATCCCAGCTATTGGGGAGGTTGAGGCACAAGAATTGCTTGAACCTGGGAAGCAGAGGTTACAGTCAGCCGAGATGGCACCACTGCACTCCAGCCTGGGCAAGAAGAGCGAAACTCCATTTCAAAAAAAAAGTAATGGCAAGACCGCAATTACTTTTGCGCCAATCTAATAGTAGGATTACACTTTTATATAATACATTTTATTCCATTTTTATCTTACATATTTTATAGATTTGCTTGATTATTTAAGACAAGTTGAAGCTTATGTTTCTATTTACTGGACCGTTTAGCATTTCTTATTTCTCCCTAAACGTTTTTATGCTACATTTAATATTGGTTAGTCAGGCTTCAAACTTTACCTTAATTAGCCTTTTTAAAAAATCTAGTTGGCCAGACGCACTAGTTCACATCTGTAACCTCAACACTTGGGAGGCTGAGGCAGGAGGATCACTTGAGCCCAGGAGTTGGAGACCAGCCTGGGCAACGTAGTGAGATCTTCTCTCTAAAAAAACATTAAAAATTAGCTCGGCATGGTGGCGCTCACCATAGTCTTAGCCACTTGGGAGACTGAGGAGGGAGGACCACTGGAGCCCAGGAGGTCAAGGCTACAGTGAGCCAAGATCGTGCCACTGCACCCCAGCCTGGGCAACAGAATGAGATCCTGTCTCCAAAAAGAGAAAAAATCTAGTTAATCATTGCCTTTTTACTCAAAACATGTTTCTACCACCCTTTTTGGATTTCTTTTTTTTTTGTTTGTTTGTTTTTTTGAGATAAGGTCTCGCTCTGTCACCAGGCTGGAGTGCAGTGGCACGATCTCAGCTCACTGCATCCTTTGCCTCCTGGGTTCAAGCAGTTCTCCTGCCTCAGCCTCCCGAGTAGCAGGGACTATATGTGCGTGCTACCACACGTGGCTAATTTAAATTTTTGGTAGAGACAGAGTTTCACCATGTTGGCCAGAATGGTCTTGATCTCCTGACCTCGTGATCCATCTGCCTCGGCCTCCCGAAGTGCTGGGATTATAGGTGTGAGCCACTGCACCCGGCCCCTTTTTGGATTTTTTTTTTTTTTTAAGAGACGAGGTCTCACTATGTTGCCCAGGCTGGAGTGCAGTGGCTATTCACAGGCGTGATCCCACTACTGATCAGCACGGGAGTTTTGACCTGCTCGGTTTCCGACCTGGGCCAGTTCACCCCTCCTTAGGCAACCTGGTGGGACCCCGCTCCCAGGAGGTCACCATATTGATGCCGAACTTAGTGCGGACACCCGATCGGCATAGCGCACTACAGCCCAGAACTCCTGGACTCAAGCGATCCTCCCTCCTCAGCCTCCCAAGTAGCTGGGACTACAGGCACACACCACCACACCCGGCAGATTTTTTTTTAAATATCTATTTTATTTTTATGGGTAAATTTGGCCTAATTACATTTACTGATGTAACTCTTAACTTACATTTCTCTTTATTATTGAATTGTTGATCCTTTTCTTTTTTCTAATTCGTAGTACCTCTGTCCTTGGCTTTCTGATCTGTTTTTTTTTTTGTTTGTTTGTTTTCAAGAGGGGGTTTCACCATGTTGGTCAGGCTGGTCTTGAACTCCCAACCTCAGGTGATCCGCCCTCCTTGGCCTCCAAAGTGCTTGGATTACAGGCATGAGCCACCACGCCCGGCCGGCTTTCTGATCTGTTTAAGGAAGATTGAATGAACAGCCTAAATGACCCTCTGAATGTCCCCTGAACCTTCTAACAGCCCTGCCTCGAGTCTCCTCTTGTTACTGAAATTCACTTTCTGATACAGAACCACTGAGCCCTTCTGAAACCTTTTCAAAACTATATATTTAAATTTTCTTATCATACTGTACTATTATTAGATTACATGTCTAGCACAGCAGCAAATTATGCTTCATTATATTAACCTTGCCACTTCCCTCTACAATGAGACCCGATCTTTTATAAAATACTCTGGACCTACAAATTCCTGCTGGCGAATTCTTTAAAGCTGTCTGAATTTCCAGCGATTGTCTTCTACTCCCTTTACAAAGCAGCTGCTGTTTAGCAGGATTATCAGTTAGTGGTGAGAAACCTTTATTCCCTGGCATATGGTCAATATTTTTCACCAACTTGAGGTATGCCACCTAGATCCCCTGGGGTTTACACACATAGACAAAGATTTTCTCCTCATCACATTGTTTTTAAACAATCCAGCTGCCATTTTAAGTTTCACTAAACTCAGATGTTTTTCACCTGGGCTGGGCTCAGTGGCTCAGCCTGTAATCTCAGTACGCGGGGAGGTCAAGGCAGGCGGATCACTTGAGGTCAGGAGTTCGAGACCAGCCTGGCCAACATGGAGAAACCCCATCTCTACTAAAAATACAAAAATTAGCCTGGTGTGGTTGTACGCATCTGTAAGTCCAGCTACTCCGGAGGCTGAGGCAGGAGAATCGCTTGAACCTGGGAGGCAGAGGTTGTAGTGAGCTGAGATTGTGCCATTGCACTCCAGCCTGGGCAACAGAGAGAGACTATATCTTAAAAAAATAAAAAGAAAAGAAGTGTATCAACTAGACACCCAGGGTCCTTCTGTAAGTTGAAACCTGGAAGTGACTACCCTGGCATTTGAAAAGTGACTGACTCCAATTTCCTATCCAGAATTACGATGACATTGTATTAATACATTGATGATCAAAAGCATACCTAAGCTGTAAGGCCAACTATTGGATACACATCCTCCTAATGGAGATATAATTATCACCTGAAATTATCCAGCCATGAACACAGGAAACAGCCTGTCTTGTCCGATAAGACTCCTTTCCGGCCGGGCGCGGTGGCTCACTCCTGTAATCCCAGCACTTTGGGAGGCCAAGGCGGGTGGATCATGAAGTCAAGAGATCGAGACCATCCTGGCCAACATGGTGAAACCCCGTCTCTACTAAAAAAAAATACAAAAATTAGCTGGGCATGGTGGCGCATGCCTGTAGTCTTAGCTCCTTGGGAGGCTGAGGCAGGAGAATTACTTGAACCTGGGAGACGGAGTTTGCAGTGAGCCAAGATCATGCCACTGCACTCCAGCCTGGTGACAAAGCAAGACTCTGTCTCAAAAAAAAAAAAAGACTCCTTTCCAACCAGGCATGGTAGCCCACACCTGTAATCCCAGCACTTTGAGAGGCCAAGCCGGGAGGATTGCCTGAGCTCAGAAATTCAAGACGGGCTGGGCAACATAGCAAGAGCTCATCTCTACTAAAAATAAAAAGCCCTTTCCAAAATTAACTGGTTTTGTTTTTAAGACAGGGTCTTGATCTGTCACCCAAGCTAGAGTGCAATGGCACAGTCGTAGCTCACTGCAGCCTCAAACTCCTGGGATCAAGCCATCCTCCTGCCTCACCCTCCCAAGTAGCTGGTTCTATAGGTGCATGTCAGCACACCCAGCTATTTTTTAATTGTAGAAATGGGGTCTTGTTATGTTGCCCAGGCTGGTCTCGAGCTCCTGGCCTCAAGCAATCCTCCCACCTGAGCCTCCCAAAGTCCTGGGATTACAGGTCCAAGCCACTCCACCGAAAACAAATTCTATAACCAAACCAGATAAATTGTTTTTTGTTCAGTTTTTTTACCTTAACACTTTTACTACCCTACTTCCAACAAAGTATTTGAGGTGGATTTAATACAAGACACAGAATCAATAAAGCTCTTAAGTGAAGTCTGAGAGTTGCAGGGGGATAGCTCAGTGGGGAAGGTAACTTCTAAGGCTTGGCTTTGAATAAAACACTCAACTCTTCAATAATCTGGTATGACTAAGACATTCTCTGCCTACTTTTTTTTTTATTGTTAAGAGATCGAGGCCAGGCACGATGGCGCACACCTGTAATTCCAGCGCTTTGGGAGACCAAGGCAGGAGGATCACTTGAGGTCAGGAGTTTGAGACCAGCCTGGCCAACATAGTGAAACCCCATCTCTACTAAAAATACAAAAATTAGCCGGGTGTGGTGGCAGGTGCCTGTAATCCCAGGTACTTGGGAGGCTAAGGCAGGAGATTTGCTTGAACCCAGGAGGCGGAGGTTGCAGTGAGCCGAGATTATGACACTATACTCCAGCCTGGGTGACGGAGCAAGACTCCGTCTTAGAAAAAAACAGTCAGGATTACTATGCCACCCTAATAAACTGTTCGCTTAGCTAGGAGGGAAAAATTCTTGTTGCAATTAACCTTTCTATTTTTTTCACTACATCTAAGTATTGTGAACTTCCTTTGTGGTGTTTTAGTGATTAGACAGGATGGAGGGCATTCTTAAAGATTCATGGCCAAATCCGATGATGTCAGAGTGAAGGGAACGGACGGTCTTTGTGGGGCCAGCAAGTCTGGCCCCGTCTGAATTGTTTGTCTAACACTTCACAAGTAGAATAGGAACCGCTGAATTATTCATTTTCAAGTTGCCCTAAAAAAAGGCACTTAGCCTGCCGAAAGGCAGACTTTCGGTGCCAGCGAGAGGAAGAGGAAGGACGCTGTCTTTCCTATGAATGTCCTGATGCCTCCGCTGCCTGCTTCTTCAGTTTCACTTCCCAGCCCTGCAGGGTGCGGGAAACCACCAGCTAACTTAAATGCAGGACAGTTAAGCGGGGAGGGAATTGTGGACAAATCCAGAGAGACTCTGAAGCCACAGGTGAGCCAAGCATTGACTTTACTGGGGAAAGACCAGGTGGAGGAAGGTTCAAGGAGCTTCAGTTGGTCAGAAGGCACCAGGACTTGGGACCCGAGCCAGGGAGGTGGGCCCCGGAAGGAGGTGTGGGCTTGGAGATGGGGAAGGGGAGAAAGCCGAGGGTAATAACTAGTTTGCAATCAGAAATCTTTTATTCTTGTGTTTAGCTTCTCTGACACCAAACCTTTTCTTTTTATTTGTTTTTATTATTATTATTATTTTTTTTTGAGACACGCTCTCACTCTGTTGTTCAGGCTGGAGTATAGTGGCATGATCTCAGCTCACTACAACCTCTGCCTCCCAGGTTCTCCTGCCTCAGCCTCCTGAGTGACGGGGATTACAGGTGCACACCACCACTCCTGGCTAATTTATTTTTATTTTTATTTTTAGTAGAGACAGGGTTTCACCATGTTGGCCAGGCTGGTCTCAAACTCCTGACCTTAAGTAATCCATCCGCCTCAGCCTCCCAGAGTGCTGGGATTACAGGCATGAGCCACCATGCCCAGCCCCAACCTTTTCTTTTTTTCTTTTCTTTCTTTCTTTCTTTTTTTTTTTTTTTTTTTTTGAGAAAGAGTTTCTCTCTTGTTGCCCAGGCTGGAGTACAATCGCGCAATCTCAACTCACCGCAACCTCCGCCTCCTGGGTTCAAGCGATTCTCCTACCTCAGCCTCCCAAGTAATTAGGATTACAGGCGTGCGCCACCACACCCAGCTAATTTTTTTTTTTTTTTTTTTTTTTGTATTTTTAGTAGAGATGGGGTTTCTCTGTGTTGGGCAGGCTGGTCTTAAACTCTTGACCTCACATGATCCACCCACCTCAGCCTCCCAAAGTGCTGGGATTACAGGCATGAACCATTACGCCCAGCCCCAACCTTTTCTTAACAGTTCCTACCGCACAGTTTGTAGGGGAGAAAGTCATTAGAAACTCTTGTACTTGGGAGTCAAAGCAGGGCTTTTGGTATAGACAGGTTGCCCACCGTGCCCTTGAGCCCAGGCAGCACTGCTCTGCCCTGAGCCTCAGTTTCCCCACCTGTGAAATTCCAGCAGTCTTCCTCTGTCGTCTGCATTGCTCCCCTGTGGTGTGTCTTTTGTGCAGCGTAGGAGGCGGGGAGAGAGAAGCCCGCATCTTGCCCAAAATACGATTTGGTGCATTCTTGGGAAGCCTCTATTGGCAGCTACAGGCGGGATGCTCACAGGTGAAATAAACAGGAAAGAAACAGCACCTGAAAGGTGGTGCCGAAAGAGAGAATTCAGAAACTGGGCAAGCAGTACTCCCACCAGTAGGAAGGTTTGCGGGTAGTTGCACACTAAAACATGAAGGAGACTCTGTTAAAAGCAATGCGTATAGATGACGGAACAGCAGCCCTTCCTGAACAACTTTTCAAAGTCTGAAACTAGGGCCAGGTGTGGTAGCTCACACCTGCAATTCCAGCTACTTGGGAGGCTGAGGCAGGAGGATCACTTGAGCCTAGGAGTTCAAGGCTGCAGTGAGCCATAATTGCACCGCCGCGCTCCAGCCTGCGCAACAAAGCAAGACCTGGCCTCTACAAAAAATGTAATTAGTCAGGCGTGGTGGTGCACACCTGTAGTCCCAGGTATTCAGGGACCGAAATGGGAGGATCACTTAAGACAAGAAAGAGTTCAAGACCAGCCTGGCCAACATAGCAAACCTCGTTTCTACAAAAAATTTAAAAATTAGCCAGGTGTGGTGATATACACTTGTAGTCCCAGCTACTTGGGAGGCTGAGGCAGGAGGACCTCTAGAGCCCATGGGTTCAAGCCTGCAGCAAGCCATGACCAAAGCACTGCGCTCCAGCCTGGGCAGCAGAGGAGAAAGTCATAATAACAACAAACAAATCTGAAAGTAAAGAAGCAACACGCGGTCCCCATTTCCCACCGGGTTGCCGTCCACCCGTGATTCCTGGCACAGTTGGGGCGAGTCCCTGGATTGCCGTTGCCATGTTGCCTGCGTCTTTGTAAATGTCCCGTGTCCAGGGGACTCCATGGATGGCAAGTTACCAGCCCACGATGTCAACAGCAGGAACTTGTGCCTCAGTTTCCTCCATCGCCTAAGCGTAGGACTCTCGCCATGACAGGTCCCTTCCAGGATTCATTTTCTTCCTGTTCTCTGTTCTTGGCTAACAATCTTTTTCTTTCTTTTGAAATGGGGTTTCGCTCTGTCACCCAGGCTGGAGTGCAGTGGCACAGTCATAGCTCACTGCAGCCTCCAACTCCTGGGCTCAAACGACCCACCCACATCAGCCTCCGAAGTGCTCCAAAATATCTGGGACCACAGGTGCATACAAACACACCCAGCTAATTTCCGTAGTAATTTTTTGTAGAGATGGAGCTTCACCATGTTGCTCAGGCTGGTCTCGAACTCCTGAGCTCAAGCGATCCTCCCACCTTGTCCTCCCAAAGTGCTGGGATTACAGGCGTGAGCCACTGCTCCTGGCCCAATCTTTTTTTATGTCAAAGAAAAACATACATAGACTGTGTTATTATTTTAAAGTCACATTCTTTTTACAGAAATGTGTTCTTTGTGTATATTTTCTCCCCTTGACAAGTGGGTAAGCGAGATTCTGGGAAGGTAACTACCTTGACTGAAGTTAGCAGAGTCTGGCATCAGGCGGACTGCACAGGACCGCCACTTCTTTTTTTTGTTTTTTGTTTTGTTTGAGATGGAGTCTTACTCTGTGTCACCGTTACAGTGCAGTGGCGAGATCTCGGCTCGTTGGAGGCTCCACCTCCTGGGTTCAAGAAGTCCTCCTGTCTCAGCCTCCCAAGTAGCTGGAATCACAAGTGTGCGCCACCACACGCGGCCAATTTTGTATTTTTGGTAGAGATAGGGTTTTACCATGTTGGCCAGGCTGTCTCAAACTCCTGACCTCAGGTGATCCACCCGCCTCAGCCTCCCAAAATGCGGTTAGCACGTTCAAAAATAATTTTCGCCTGGAGTCCCAGCTACTCAAGAGGCTGAGGTGGGAGGATTGCTTGAGCCAGGAGGTTGAGGCTGCATTGAGCTATGATCACACCACTACACCCCAGCCTGGGTGACAGAACAAGACCCTCTCTTAAAAAAAAAAAAAAAACAGTAAAAGTAATCATCATATTTTTTCAATATGATCAGGTATATCTAGCCAGCATTGAAATTTCTAGTTGTTCCCAAACATCATAAATGGTTTTATTTTCTAAAATTAATTTAGGCTGGGCGCGGTAGCTTATGCCTGTAATCCCACCACTATGGGAGGCTGAGGCAGGTGGATAACTTAAGAACAAGAGATTAAGACCAGCCTGGCTAACAAAACCTCATCTCTTCTGAAAATGCAAAAATTAGCTGGGCATGGTGGCGCACACCTGTAGACCCAGACACTCAGGAGGCTGAGGCAGGAGAATCGCTTAGCCTGGGAGGCAGAGGTTGCGGTGAGCTATGATCGTGCCATTGCACTCCAGCCTGGGTGACAGAGCAAGACTCTGCCTTAAAAAAATTTTTTTTGAATTTGGATTCAAGTAAGATCCAAACGATGCAGTTAGCTGGTATGTCTTTAAGTCCTGGTCGCTATATAGATTCCCTCTTCATTGCTTTTTCTTTTTCTCGCAATGTATTTTTGCCAGAAATGGGGACATTTGTCCAGAAAAGATTCCTTGCCCCCCCGTCGAGATTTTACTGATTGCCTCCCCAGAAATAGTTTATCATGCTCCTCTGTCCTATTGCATTCCTGTAAATTTGTAGTTGAATCTAGAGGCTTGATCAGACTCAGGCTAGAAGTTTTTGGCCAAAAGCCACTTCATGAGTGGTTGCAATGATTTCCTGATGGTCTTAGGTACTGGAAAAGAGCTCTCGCCAGAAGAGAAGGTCCTGACTTTCGTGCACAATCATCACGATTCCAGGCGTGGAGCTTGGTGGTTTGCAAAACCTTTTCCTTTCTCTCTGTGTTCTTGTTTTATCCTCATGTCAATTTCTTTGAATGTCATGGCTCCTACTGTATAGGTAGGTAACTGTACAGCTCAGAAGTCTGTCCAGGGTCAAACAACTAAAAGGCAATGGGAGAACTGGACACAGTGGCTCACACCTGTAATCCCAGCACTTCGGGAGGCAGAGGCAAGCGGATCTGAGGTCAGTAGTTCGAGACCAGCCTGGCCAACATGGTGAAACCCCGTCTCTACTAAAAATACAAAAAGTAGCTGGGCATGGTGGCGGGTGCGTGTAATCACAGCTACTGGGGAGACTGAGTCAGGAGAATTGCTTGAACCTGGGAGGTGGAGGTTGCAGTGAGCTGAGATCACACCATTGCACTCCAGCCTGGGTGACAAAGTGAGACTCCATCTCAAAAATAAATAAATAGGCTGGGCATGGTGGCTCACGCCTGTAATCCTAGTACTTTAGGAGGCCAAGCACTTTAGGGAGGTGGGTGGATCACCTGAGGTCAGGAGTTCAAGACCAGCCTGGCCATCATGGTGAAACCCCATCTTTAAAAAAAAAAAAAAAATTAAATAAATAAATTAATTAAATTAAAATTCTTCTTAGTGGAGAAGAATTCCAACCCGTTTTCCACCAGCCACACT
>NW_022437028.1:6810539-6944124 GCF_009761245.1 Sapajus apella | reverse complement strand
GGCTTTACCATGTTGGCCAGGCTGGTCTTGAACTCCTGACCTCAGGTGATCCGCCTGCCTCGGCCTCCCAAAGTGCTGAGATTATAGGCATGAGGCACCACGCCCAGCCTAGATCTCAATTTTTCTAATTCCACTTGACTTTCAAACAAGAAAGGGACCTCCACACCCAGCCCACTCTTCACTTCTTTGGGTAAAGCAGAGCTGTTAGAACTCTAGAGAAATGCAGGAAGCAGCCAGCAATGAACCCAGATGCTCATTCCTGGAGTCACTGTGTGGCCTCAGGACTGGAAGCCGAATGAATTATGCAACATCATAGCCTCATTCCCTGGGCCACAGCTGTCCCATGTTCCCTGCCTGGAGATGACTGAAGCCCAAGTGACAGTCACAGGCTGTTCCTGATCACGCTGAGGGTCACACTCTGGTGGGCACCCAGCCGGCCGGAGCTGTGCTGCTGGTTTGGCACAGGTGGAAGATTGACCCCGCGTGTGCGGCAGGAGGTTACTTCCTTCATCAGCTAGACTCAGACTGAGCTCAAGGAAGATTTTATTGAAATCACTTCCCATGAACAAGTCAACTAGATAGTGGGGCAGGAAGGGAAATTTTCTTCCCGTTTGGGATTGAAAAGATGAGGCTTAACCAAGCTTTTTTTTTTTTAAACAGAGCCTTGCTCTGTCACCTGGGCTGGGGTTCAGTGGTGGGATCTCGGCTCACTGCAACGTCCGCCTCCCAGGTTCAAGAGATTCTCCCCCCTCAGCCTCCGGAATAGCTGGGATTACAAGCATGCGCCACCACGCCCAGCTAATTTTTGTATTTTTGGTAGAGATGGGGTTTTACCATGTTGGGCCAGGTTGGTCTCAAACTCCTGAACTCAAGTGATCTGCCCGCCTTGGCCTCCCAAAGTGCTTGGGATTACACTCGTGAGCCACCGAGCCTGGCCTAAACTTGTCGTTGTTTTTTTTTTTTCTGCAGAGTCAGAACTTAGAAACTTGTTTTTAATCGTTATACTGTTGTATTATTTAAATTCAATATAATGATAATCTGCAGAGAACAAATTGTGGTTAATTTCTGAGCAGGCAGAGGTGACATCCTAGCCGTTTAAGTGTCTCTCGGCACAATGTTACTTCCAGCAGAAATGAAAACCGCTATTTCCAGAAGGTTATCTGTAGGGTTACAGTTTCATGGACTGGACCCACTCTCCATCCAGACCCTTGACTGGGGAGGGGTGGGGCCACCCTGGAATGTGACACATTTGATCGGGGGCTTGGAAGATGCAAGATGGCTCCATCCTCCCCGCTACTCCTGCCGAAGCAGAGGTGGCTGGGTGGAAAAGGAAAGATAGGGTTGGTCGTACAAATGAGGGCTGCCAGGAAAACCTTTCTCCAAGAAACACTGTCTCCTCTCCTCCTTCCCTTCCCCATCAGCCCCTGTGTCTTTGGTCCTGACCTGGTTTTCAGAGCCACGTTGGGCACAGGGGTGAGTGATGAGTGAAGAGCCAGACCACCTGATTCTACTCCCCAGAACCTCACAGTCCAGGGGACAAAAGGAAGCCTAATTCTGGGTCTTTATATACTTTTCCCCAGGGCTATTATTACCTTGTTTTTCAAATGCTCTGAAAGCAAATCATTTTCCTTCTGCGATAACGTCTTGTAGGTGCTTTCCTTAAAAGTCATATTTACAGTTTGGCAAAAGAATTCTACCCTATCTGCCCTTTAGAATACCATCCAGTGAATGTCTGTCTGTCAAAGGCAGAGGGGACCTCAGGTAGCACAGGTGTCATTAATTTGCATAATTGGGTCCCACTCAGTGGCTCACGCCTGTAATCCCAGCACTTTGGGAAGCCGAGGCAGGTGGATCACTGGAGGTCAGGAGTTCAAGACCAGCCTGGCTAGCGTGGTGAAACCCTGTCTCTACAAAAAAAAAAAAAAAAAAAAAAATTAGCCAGGCGTGGTGGCCTGTACTCCCAGCTACTCAGGAGACTGAGGCAGGAGAATCGCTTGAACCCAGGAGGCGGAGGTTGCAGTGAGCCAAGATTGTGCCACTGCACTGCAGCCTGGGCGACAGAGTGAGACTCCATCTCACAAAATACTGGTTGCCCAAATATGCAACTTCATTTATTTAATAAATAAATATTTTGTCAGCCAGTATTTCGTGAGTACCTGCCGTGTTCTCTGGAACTATGGCAGTGGATAAGCGAGTAATCAATATGTAAACAAGACAATTTAAGACAGCATAAATGCAACAGAAACAAAATGAATGGACAACGGAGAGTGGGGCTGTGCAGAGGCCTCTCAGAGGTGGGCCAATAGGGCTGAGACCTGGAATGGCTTCCTAGGCCTAAAGGTGGGACAAGCATGATGGTTCCAAGGAACAGAACATGGCTAAAGAGGCCGGGCATGGTGGCTCACGGCTGTGATCCTAACACTTTGGGAGGCTGAGGTAGGAGGATCACCTGAGGTCAGGAGTTTGAGACCAGCCTGGTCAACGTGGTGAAACCCTGTTTCTACTAAACATATAAAAATTAGCCAGGCATGGTGGTACACGCCTGTAATCCCAACTATTCAGGAGACTGAGGCAGAAGAATTGCTTGAACCCGGGAGGCGGGTGTTGCAGTGAGCTGAGACTGCCCCACTGTACTCCAGCCTGGGTAACAGACTGAGACTCCGTCTCACAAAAAAAAAAAAAAAAAAAGAGTAAAGAAACCGTGATAATGTTTGTTGATTGAGCTGCAGAAGGAAATTGACATGGAATAGGTGTTACTGACAGATTGTAAAACACAAGCCTGCTAGAAGTAAAGGATCCCTAAATCCCAGCACAGTGGGTCTGATGAGGAAGCAGTTCTGCACCCAGGCCGCTTTGTTCAGAAGACGAGATATTGTTTGGAAGGTGGAAATAAAGCTGGAGAAGGAGCCAATCTGTTGATAGAAAGCAGCTCTTTGATCACCCACTGTCGTTCTGCCTCCAGCAGAGCCTGGGTCCACAGAGAGCTGAGGGCATCCTGGCCCATTGGACATGGGGGTCTAACTGAGAGAAAAGAAGCCAGAAAGAAAGGCATGGACCCACTCTTGGGTGTCTGCTCAAAAGAAAAGAAAGCATTATACCAAAAGGATGTTTATCACAGCACTGTTCACAAGAGCAAAGATAAGGAATCAGCCTAAGTATCCATCAGCGGGTGATTGGATCAAGAAAATGTGGGCCAGGTCCATGGCTTGTGCCTGCAATCCCAGCTCTTTGGAAGGCTGAGGCCAGAGAATCAGTGGAGCCCAGGCATTTCAAGACCAGCCTGGGCAACATAGTGAGATCCCCATTTCTACAAAAGGTATGAAGATGAGCCAGGTGTGGTGGCTCCAGCTGAGGCAGGAGGGTCACTTGAGTCCAGGAGCCAGCAGATGCAGTGAGCTGTGATCATGCCGCTGCATTCCAGCCTGGGCGAGACAGTGAGCCTCTGTCTCAAAGAAATGAATTAATAAGTAAAAAATGTTTCTTATGACTTAACTCAACCAAAGTAAGACAGAAGAAACTAAAGGCCAATCTTATATATAAACGTGTATGAAAAAAATACTAAACATCGAGTAATACCAAAAGACAGTTGCAGGTAAAAAAAAAAAAAAAAAAAAGAAAAAGAAAAATACTAAATAAAATATTAGCAAATAGAATCGTGGAGCACATTAAATGAGGAATACACTACAACCAAACGGAGCAAGTAACTGTCGGCGATTGACCGTTTTAGCAGGCCACTAAAACCTGCTAAACCGTTTAGCAGGCCACGAGAAAACCCACTTCTTTAGCTCTGTAAATGCTTAAAAGATACCTAATGGGGCCGGGAGCGGTGGTTCATGCCTGTAATTCCAGCACTTTGGGAGGCAGAGGCAGGCGGATCACGAGGTCAGGAGTTCGAGACCAGCCTGGCCAATATGGTGAAACCTCATCTCTGCCAAAAATATAAAATTAGCCGGGCGTGGTGACGTGTGCCTGTAATCCCAGCTACTTGGGAGGCTGAGGCAGAAGAATCTCTTGAGCCAGGGAGGTAAAGGTTGCAGTAAGCCAAGATTGTGCCACTGCACTTCAGCCTGGGTGACAGAGTGAGACTCCATCTCAAAAAAATAAAAAGATATCTAATGAAGTCAATGTCTGTCTTTTGGCAGCCACGGTGGCTCATGCCTGTAATCCCAGCACTTTGGGAGGCCGAGGCGGGCAGTTTATCTGAGGTCAGGAGTTCAAGACCAGCCTGGCCAATATGGCGAAAGCTCTTCTCTACTAAAAATACAAAAATTAGCCGGGCATGGTGGTGCACACCTGTAGTCCCAGCTACTCAGGAGGCTGAAGCACAGGAATTGCCAGAACCCTGAAGGCAGAGGTTCCAGTGAACTGCGATTGCACCAGTGCATTCCAGCCTAGACAACAGAGCGGGACTCTGTATCAAAAAAAAAGAAATGCCCATCTTTTATTATAAAGTCTTAATAAAATAGGAATATAGCTGGATATTTCATTTAAAAATGTATATATAGCTGGGCGCGGTGGCTCACGCCTGTAATCCCAGCACTTTGGGAGGCCGAGGCGGGTGGATCATGAGGTCAAGAGATCGAGACCATCCTAGTCAACATGGTGAAACCGCGTCTCTACTAAAAATACAAAAAAAAAAAAAAAAAATCAAGCTGGGCACGGTGGCTCAAGATAAAAATATATGTGTTACATATATGACTTCATATTAATGTATGTATTATATATAAAAAGCCAAAATTCAGCTACGTGGCTTCCATTGGATCTGGTACCCATGTATCAGTCAGACTCCAAACCAGGATTCTCGTGTATTTAATATAGCTCTGGGAGCACTGGTCAGTTCAGTTGTCCGAGAAAAAGAAATATGAAGATTTTGGATTTGGGGGCAACAGGTGATGGTTTGTTACGTGAGTAAGTTCTTCAGTGGTGATGTGTGGGATTTAGGTGCACCCGTCACCCGAGCAGTATACACTGCACCCAATGTGTAGTCTTGTTTTTCTCACCCCCTCCCACCCTTTCCCCCGAGTCCCCAAAGTCCATGGGTGTCACTCTTATGCCTTTGCATCCTCATAGCTTAGCTCCCACTTATGAGTGAGAACATACGATGTTGCGTTTTCCATTCCTGAGTGACTTCACTTGGAATAGTTGCCAGTTCCATCCAGGTTGCTGTGAATACCATTAATTCGTTCCTTTTTTGGGCTGAGTAGTATTCTATCAAGAAATAAGAAGTATTAAAAGGGAACGTGAAGAGACTGTGCCGTCCTTATTTGTAGACGTGGTCACGGGATGCCTTGCAACCCCAAGAGAGCCGCTGAAAAGTTGTTACAAAATGAAACAGGCTTCTGTTCCCCTGTGGCCTATTTCTCTAGACAACTATACCTCCCTCTGCCCCAGAGTCCCCTGCTCAGTACCTCTGTCCTCATCCTCCAGGGTACAGACTGGATGTCCCCTCCTCCGGGAAACTGTTCCTCCTGGTGTCTGCAGAGGCCCTTGTGCCGCTTTCTGGAGTGTCACTGTGCTGAATTGCTGGTGGCTGCCCTCTCCTTGCACCTGCCCACCCACCCATGCCTGGCGTATCCCTGCTGAGCTCATAGAATGTGCAGGGCGTACTCCTGCATGCTAGCGAGAAGCCAGTGCCAGCGCCACTGCGCCATTCCCCTCTCGGCCCCTGGGACATTTGTTTCCCTTGGACGTGGTTCAGGGTAGGTGCCCTGTGGGTGTTATTGATGGGAGACCGCCCTCTCTCAGTCTGAGCTGGGCCCATCGCCATTAGAGCGATGTGCCTTTGCTGGAGTGATCTTGCCTTGGCTCGCATGAGACTGCAGACCAGCCCTTCCTCTCCGGAAGATCAGGCATTTGTGCTCTGCTCAGCTTTTCCTATAGGCTTGTCTCCACCCCTTGCCCAGCTCCTTGAGCCCCCAAGTTAAGGGGATTCCAGACCCAGAGCCAAGGGACTTCCCTCAGAGCCTGGCCCCATCGCCTCCGCTTCGCCGACCTGGACTTTCTGGATGAGGTCCAGTGAGCCCCACCTCTGTCCGTTTCCTCTACCCTTTCCACTAAGGAAGCCTCACCTGGGGTGTAGGTTGTCATGAAAAATGACCCCCCTTAAGGACAGAGCAGGTCATCACTTGCAACCCTGGGGTGGAAGCAGAGAGTTCACTCTATCAAACCTAACCGGAGCTTTTTTATGAAGGCAGGAAGAATTAATCTGTACATATTTCTCCTTTCAGTGCCAAAGAATTTTATGGTCTGGTATTGAGACTATTGGTGTTTCTTTTCTCTTTTTCTGAGACAGAGTCTCACTCTGATGCCTGGGCTGGAGTGCAGCGGCATGAACTTGGCTCACTGCAACCTCTGCCTCCCAGATTCAAGTGATTCTCCTGCCTCAGCCTCCCTAGTAGCTGGGATTACAGGTGCACACCACCACACTTGTATTTTTAGTAGAGACGGGGTTTCATTGTGTTCCCAGGCTGGTTTCAAACTACTGGCCTCAAGTGATCCACCTGCCTCAGCCTCCCAAAGTGCTGGGATTATAGGCATGAGCCCCTACACCGGGCTGAGACTATTGGCTTTTGAATCAAGTCTAAGATACACTGGTCTTCGAAGGCTGTTCTGTATGTTTTTCCAACTGCCTTGTAGATATACTTTGTTTTAACAGCTCCTGATGTCGGTGTGCTTATTTGGGTATTGAAATATGCGCCCACACCATGCCCTGGTGCCACGCGTGGCCCCCAGGAGGCTTGCGTGAAAGTAAATACTAGAGTTTCTGGTGTGGATATAATTTCCCTTCCATCGACCTTGACCATGTCCTTTTCAGTTCCTCATAAAAATTGTGTGTTAGCCCAGAGAATACCCTGAAATGATGTGTAGGGAACTGACTGAATGAACTGCGTATTCTAGGACAAACCGAAATTATTCGCTATTTGAGGTCAGAGCCGAGCATAATGCGAGGCAGGTTCATAGATCAGTGGAAGCTGTTTTGTCAGCTCATAAAAAGGTGAGAGAACTAAATTTTTGTAATAAATCATTTTGCTGAGGAAACAATATGTGCGGTTATTACGGACTTTGGAAAATAAGTGATTTTAGACCAGTGTCAGGCTGCAGACACTGATGTGGTGAGTTGAGCCTTCAGCATGAAGAGAATGAAAAAGTCTTTGTCGTACCGTTGACACTCACGTCATGAAGGCACATGCCAGTTAATTCATTACTGCACTTGCAAGATTACATTTGCAGTTGTGGTATTAACCCCTGGGCATTTTCATGTTACTTAGTGAGGATAGTTTGTCAGGCAGGATTAATTCGGTGGGGGGAGGCAGCAGTTTGGAGAGAAAGTGGACGATCACGGCTGGGGTAGGGCCAGGTGCGGTGGCTCACTTCTGCAGTCCCAGCACTTTGAGAGGCTGAGGTGGGTGGATCACCTGAGGTCAGGAGTTTGAGAATACCCTGGCCAACATGATGAAACCCTGTCTCTACTAAAAATACAAAAGTTAGCCTGATGTGGTGGCAGGTGCCTGTAACCCCAGCTACTCGGGAGGCTGAGGCAGGAGTATCACTTGCACCCAGGAGGTGGAGGTTGTGGGGAGCTGAGATTGTGCTATTCCACTCCAGCCTGAACAACAAGAGCAAAACTCTGTCTCAAAATAAAATAAAATAAAAATATAAAAATTAGCTGTGATTATGTGCGCCTGTAATCCCAGCTACTTAAGAGACTGAGGCAGGAGAACTGCTTGAACCGGGAAGGCAGAGGTTACAGTGAGCCAAGATTGTACCACTGTACTCCAGCCTGGGCAACAGAGCAAGACTCTGTCTCAAAAAAAAAAAAAAGAAAGAAAAAACTGGATAGGAGGTGCCCCAAAGCAAGACCCACCTCCTTGGTCTGCAAACACCGATGGCCACACTTCACATCTTCCAAAGCCCTGATCGCATTTACTTAGCTAGTTGTATTTTTCTTTCAGCTTTTAAAAATGAATATCTCCTTAGAAAAATTAATAACAGGCCAGGCACAGTGTCTCATGCCTGTAATCTGAGCACTCTGGGAGGCCAAGGCAGGAGGATCGCTTCAGGCCAGGAGTTCAAGACCAGCCTGGGCAACACAGTAAGATCAACATTATCTCTACAAGAAAAAAGGAGAAAAAATGAGCTGGGTGTGGTAGCGCATGTCTATGGTCCTAGCTACTTGGGAGGCCAGGGCAGGAGGATTGCTTGAGTTCAGGATTTATGACCAGCTTGGGCAATACTCTAAGACCCCTATCTCCAAAAAACAAATTTTTCTTTAAGATTAGCTGGGCTTGGTGGTGCACACCTGTAGTCCCAGCTACTTGAGAGACTGGGGCAGGAGGATCACCTGGGCTTGGGATAGGAGTTGAAGGCTGCAGTGAGCTGTGATCACACCACTGCACTCCAGCCTGGGCGACAGACAGAATCAGACCCTGTATCAAAAATCAAAAAAGGATTATCAGGCCGGGCGCGGTGGCTCAAGCCTGTAATCACAGCACTTTGGGAGGCCGAGGTGGGTGGATCACGAGGTCAAGAGATCGAGACCATCCTGGTCAACATGGTGAAACCCCGTCTCTACTAAAAATACACAACATTAGCTGGGCATGGTGGCGCATGCCTGTAATCCCAGCTACTCAGGAGGCTGAGGCAGGAGAATTGCCTGAACCCAGGAGGTGGAGGTTGCGGTGAGCCGAGATCGCGCCATTGCCCTCCAGCCTGGGTAACATGAGTGAAACTCCGTCTCAAAAAAAAAAGGATTATCAGAAAAATGAATAAGAAACACGTGGACTTTTTTTTTTTTTTTTTTGAGACAGGGTCTCACTTTGTCACCTAGGTTGGAGTGTGTAGTGGTACCATCTTGGCTCACTGTAGCCTCGATCTCCCGGGATCAAGCAATCCTCCTGCCTCAGCCCCCCAAGTAACTGGGACTACAGGCGTGCACCACCACACCCTCCTAATTTTTGCATTTTTAGTAGAAGTGGGGTTTCACCATGTTGGCCAGGCTGGTCTCCAACTCCTGAGTTCAAGCGATCCACCCCCGCCTTGACCTCCCAAGTGCTGGGATTACAGGCATGAGCCACCATGCCCAGCTGACTTTTAAAATAATAATCAGAACTTTTCCTCGCCAACTGCATCCCCGATTCCTCCCATCATCTCCTCCTGTGGTTTCTGGTCCCTTCTGTGAATGGGGACAGCAGACCCTCCAGGCCCAACTGTCACCACAATCCCTGGTATGTAATAGGCCTGCCCTACAATGGCAGAGTGTGGTGTCGTCATTGTCATTTGAAAGCTTGGGGAAAAGAGAGTTGCTCTTGTCATGAAAGGTAAGTGTAGCTCTTGTTATCACGTTCAGTATTTTGGTCCGTTTGGCAGTTGCTTAGTAACCAAAGTGCAACTGACCAGGAGATGGAAAACTTGAAATTCACTTCCAGGGATTGCCTCAGACTGCCAAGTTTGCACCTTCGCACGTCAGTGTGACTAATTTTTTGTAAGTGACATGTAATCTTCTGGGGATGAGGCATGGCTTTCTGGGTACTGGGTGTCCTGATGAAAACCCAAAGCCATGCGCTTGTCTGAGAAGAAATCCAGAGAGTGTGTACTTTCCAGGAGGCGCCCAAGCCCCACCCAGGCCCCATAAACCTGGCAGGAACTGGATGCCACTTTGCAACCCGCGCAGACCCCAGCCCTGCCATGCCGACCTCTGTGTAAAGCTGGGCCCCTGTAACCTCACTCTTCTCCATGCCTGGGCCTTTGGCCACAAGTGAGGGGTGGATGAAAGCAGCCCAGGGTGGGCCGGCACCACCAGGCAGCCAAGCCTCCAGCTTTTGAGCTCCACACTCACAGTCAGGGGGTTGCACCCAGGGAGACGGTGTCCTTGTGTTGCTGCTGCTCCTGGAAGATTCAAGGCTCAGCTTCCTGGGCAGAGGGTTTTCCTGGTTGACAAGCAGCAGAAGAGAGGCGTCCATCAGTGAGAGATCTCGGGAACTGGGGCCGTGCCCTTCCCTTCCGTCCTGTCTTCAGCAAAAAGGTGTTGAATGCCTACCATGTGTTTTTCTTCTTCAGTTCATCTTGAGAGACACACAGCAGAGCCAGCTTCTCTGTTCTCCTACCATGTAAATTGCCAGAAAGAGCAGCTGGCACCCCCAGGGGGACCCAAGGACACAGGCAGAAACAGCTGGGCCCCAGAGGAGAGCACCTCTTCTGAAAGACAGACCCAGACCCCCAATGGTGGGTGTAATGTGAGGCAGAACAGCTGGGCCACAAAGACAAAGTCAGCACATGAAAGGCACTCAGGGAAACAGAGGAAGATGTTGGCCATGTGAAGCGGAACCAACAGGTGATTTTCAAACGGACCAAGTAACAGCTGTAAAAAATGGAATAACTTAGGAGCAAAGAAGAAAGGACACATTGCTGGCCAGGTCTAGTGGCTCACGCCTGGAATCCCAGCACTTTGGGAGGCCGAGGCAGGAGGATTGCTTGAGCTCAGGAGTTTGAGACCAGCCTGGCAACATAGCAAGACCCCGTCTCTATAAGCAAAAATTTTTTAAGTAAATAAATAAAAGAATAAACACAAGCCTGGAAAATAAAGATGAAGATATTTCCCAGAAAGTAACTAAAGAGATACAGATGTAGAAGTTAGAAAGAAAAGAAAATTAGAGATCGATTCAGGAGATCCAACATCCGCCTAATAGGAATTCTAGAAAGAAGAAGTAGAAAATAGAGACTCCAGGCACAGTGGCTTACACCTATAATCCCAGCACTTTGGGAGGCTGAGGTGGGAGGATAGCTTGAGCCCAGGAGTTCAAGACCAGCCTAGTCAACATGGCAAAACCTCATCTGTACAAAAGAAAAAAGAAACATTAGCCAGGCATGGTGACATGCACCCGTAGTTCTAGCTGTTAGGGAGGCTAAAGTGGGAGGATCACTTGAGCCCAGGAGGTGGAGGCTGCACTGAGCCATGATCATACCACTGTATTCCAGCCTGGGTGCAGAGCAAGAACCTGTCTCAAAAAAAAAAACAAAAAAACATAAATTGTTAAAGACAAGTTAGATCAAGTTAACCTTGGTCTGGAAGGCAGCAGGAAAGGATAAAGAAATAGCAAAACTTAAAAGAAAAGTTGAATGACATGGAGGACCAAGGTAGCTCTGCCAACAATATGCAAATAATGGCAGCCTCGAACAGAGCAGAAGTATTCAAATGAAAACAAATTAGCCAGAATTTAAAAAAGATGAGCAGGCTTATATAGGGCCACACTGGAGCCATTAGGAAAAGTCCTCACCTTAGACCCACATTCAGTGTCCCTTCACTCACCAGCCCGACCCGTCCCCAGCCACCCCCCAAGTTCTGCTGCCAGCTCTGCTGGTGCCTTCAGAGGAGGACTTAGGCAGTTGTCAATATCTTGTTGTGGGTACTCAGCAGCTATATGTTTTCGTCATCATCTTTTAAATCCACGACATTGGTGAGATACGCAGGACCCGTATCTGCCTCTCTGTGTCCCGTTCCAGCACCAGGAAACTTTCAGGTGTCTGAAACGCTCGTGGAATGAGTGAGTGAATGAATGATGCCAGTAGCCAGGGCAGTTTTGACCTGTGCAAGTGGACATCAGAAATTCATGAGAAGTAACTGACTAACTGATTGAAGCACAAAACCGTGTTCAAAACTTGTGATTTGGGACGGGCACAGTGGCTCTTGCCTGTAGCCTCAGAACTTTGGGAGGCCAAAGCGGGTGGATGGCTTGAGCCCAGGAATTCAAGACCAGCCTGGGTAACATGGTGAAACCCTGTCTCTACCATATATATATATATATATTCAAAAATTAGCTGGGTGTGGTGGCGTATGCCCTGGTCGCTGCTACTCTGCAGGCTGAAGCAGGAGGGCTTCATGAGCCCAGGAGGCAGAGGCCGCAGTGAGCCAAGGTCACGCCACTGCACTCTAGCCTGGGTGACAGAGTGAGACCCTGTCTCAAAAGGAAAAAAAAAAAAAGCTTTGCGATTTCCCTTATGAAAAGTTTGCCACCTTTTATTTAGTGTCTGAAGGAGTTTCCCCTCTGAATTCTTCATCGACGGGGTATCAAGGTAGTAGCGTTCTGCAGTGACTGGTGACTATCCTTTTCGGATGCGTTTTAAGACCCTTAACACTTTCGATTTTTTGAAATTACCATTTGCAGTAGTAGACTATCTTTGCACAGCGATTTTTCCATCAGTTCTTGGAGGTTTCACTTTGAGAGAATACAGTGGGATGTCTCGTCATTTAAGCAGCCTGGTCCTTCCCCCACTCTCTGCACCCAGCACTGTATTGCAGAGGCCCAGTTTGGGTATTTATCTTACAGAGACACTGTATTCTTCATGAAATCGACCTAAAAATAGCTTCATTTAACTAGGCCACTTGACAGGCTTTTTCAGACTTTTTCTCAGACCAGTCTGAAAGCCGGATATTATTTCAAACAGATACAATGAACATTGAACCCGATCACAAGGCATCTGTTCCCTATTCAGGCTGCTGGGAGTTGATAAGACTGCCTCAAATCACTGCATGCAGTTAAAGGCTGCAAAAGCCTCAGGCCACAAAAGTTCCCCAGTCCCAGGGCCTAGAGACAGGCTTTCCACCTCTCAGCGTTCGGGGCGTACCTTAGCCCGTTTTCTGTTGCTACAACAGAATACCTGAGGCTGGGTGATTTATACAGAAAAGAGGTTACTTTGGAAGGCCGAGGTGGGCGGATCGTGAGGTCAAGAGATCAAGACCATCCTGGCCAACATGGTGAAACCCCGTCTCTACTAAAAATAAAAGAATGAGTTGGGCGTGGTGCATGCCTGTAGTCCCAGCTACTCGGGAGGCTGAGGCAGGAGAATTGCTTGAACCCAAGAGGCAGAGGTTGCAGTCAGCCAAGATTGCGCCATTGCACTCTAGCCTGGCGACAGAGTGAGACTCCATCTCAAAAAAAAAAGAAAAGAAAAGAAAAGAAAAGAGGCTTATTTGGCTCACGGTTCTTCAGGATGGGAAGTTCAAGGGCATGGCCCTGGCTCCTGGCGAGGGCTTCCATGCTGCGTCATAACATGGCAGAGAGGGTCAAAGGGGAGGTGGACGCATGCCAAGAGGGAAAACCCAGGGAGGTTCCTGGCTTTATGATAGCCTACCCTCAAGGGAAATAATCCAGTTCCTCCAGTCCGGTCAGAGCAAGAGAGCGTTCACTGCCGGGAGAATGGCACCAAGCCATTCATGAGGGGATCTGCCCCCATGACCCAAACATCTCCCCTGGGCCCCACCTCCCAGTGTCCCCACATTGGGGAGGAAATTTCAGGACCAGTTTTGCTGGAGACAAACCACAGCGGGGTGCGTGGGTGCTGTCACTTGCGCCTGCCTTCTTGGGACCATGAAGCAGGTTTCTGAAGGACACAGTTCTCATTGTCAGGCCTGTCTGGCACCCTGGGCTATCCCCAGGAGTGGACTTGCCCATCGCTGACAGGACGGGCCACGTCCAGGACTCTGGCATCCAATCGGACACACAGCCCTGTGAATAAAGGACAAATTCTAGGGATATAGGACAAAAGGGACCTATGTCCCAGCATTCGGAGAGAGCTCACAGTGTGGGCACCAAATGAAACACTAGGAGTAGGGACCATGCCACTCCCTGAGACGGAGCTGCTGGGAGGGTCTGGGAAGGGCAGAGGGGGTGGAAGTAGGAGATGGGGCTCCCTGGGAGGAGAAGGCATTCAGGCAGGCAGCGCAGGCCTAGGGCCGCAGAAGGCCTGGGGCTTCGGGGCCCCGCGTATGGTGGGAGTTGTTGGAGCACAGGGCCCTGAGAATGAGTGGCGGGCAAGGCCAGGATGAGAAAGGAGCCTTGGCAAGGGTGGGATTGCATCCTGGAGGCATCAGAGTGCAGGTGCTTGTGGACTCAGAGCCACAGCACGAGAGCCCTCGACCCAACCAGGTCCCTGTGGCTGTAACAGTGGCCACATGGCCCTTGGGCATGCTAAAATCTTCCTTGGGCCACAGAGTGTCCCAGCCTGTGGCCTCCCAACAGAGACCATCCTCAGAGCCTCCTAGCAGACGCTGGGGAGGTGGTCTGCCCAGGTGTCCTGCCCTAACCTCACACCGGCTTTTGGAGTTGGCCAGGCCCTTCTCAAAAGGACTCTCCAGGCTGGACGCAGTGACTCGTGCCTGTAATCCCAGCACTTTGGGAGGCCAAGGCGGGCGGATCATCTGAGGTCAGGAGTTCGAGACCAGCCTGGCCAACATGGCGAAACCCCAACTCTACTAAAAATACAAAAATTAGCTGGGCGTAGTGGTACACACCTGTAATCCCAGCTACTCGGGAGGCTGAGGCAGGAGAATCGCTTGAACCCGGGAGGCAGAAGTTGCAGTGAGCCGAGATCGCACCGTTGCACTCCATCCTGGGCAACAGAGCGAGACTCTGTCTGAAAACAAAATACAAAAAAAGCACTCTCCACATTCCTCTCTCATGATGCTCTATGTTCAGATTACTCAAAAAGTACTTTCAAAACAAAACAGAAAAGACAGAACCTGGACAATTGCTTTTACAAGCGGCCTGGGCCATAGCAATGAAGTCAGGCAGCCTGCACCGCAGCCTGTGCAGTCCCCCAGCCTGCATCTCCATCGTCACCCGCCCTCCTCACCTCCAGCTGGCCACTTTCCCCTGGTTTCCTCATTCCTGGCGAGGCTTTCACTGCCAAGTGCCTTTTCCTAAAGTAGCCTTTCCGCAGCTCCTCTTCTCACCCCCAGCCTGGCAAAACTTCTACTCATCCTTCAAAACCCCATTTTCCCATCACCTCCTCTGCAGCCTTCCTTGATTTCCTCCCACAAAGAGAATTCTTTTCTCGCTCCTCTTTTTTTTTTTTTTGGAGCACTCTACTCAGAGCTCTTTTTGAACCCTTGGCAGGACACGCTGTATTTTATCTTTTTATGGTATGTCTCCCTGATGAGATTAGGACCCCCATCAAACGCAGGCAGCCCGTGTGCACAAGACATGCAATTATCAAGAGAGCATACGGCGGCAGCAAAGCACCTCTCTTCCCCTAATGCAAGCCCACCCCCTGCTGGGTCTGCACAGCCCTTCCTGAGCCCTGAGCTAGGAAGCTGTCCCCTCAGTCACCCCCTGAGCCAGTCTCCTTGTGACTAACCTGCTGTCTCCCTCTCACCCTCCTAGGGCCGACGAGATTGAAATGATCATGACGGACCTTGAAAGGGCAAACCAGGTAGGACCCTGCACACTTTCAGTCCCAAACCCCACAATAGCGAGCCCATTCCTGGCATCTCGGAATATGCGTCACCCAAAGTTACAAGGCCGGTTACCCTTGCATTTTTTGCTGTTAGCTTTCCACGTCGATGCTCTTTCTGATGTCGTGAGAAGTAGGAAAAGACATAAAAAGTCCCAAGCACTGTTTCCTTGGCAAAGTCTTTGATGTGGTTCCAGCATCTCAGACATCCCATGGTGAATATCCCCTTCAAAGTGGCAACTGTCTCCTTTTCCTTACTCCATCTCTTAAATACCCGTCTGGATAGCTGTGGCATCCGTGGCAGTGTAGACATCTCGCCACGGTATGATCCTTGGAGAATTCACGAGTGTAGACATCACGCCACGGTGTTATCCTCAGAGAGTTCCTTACCACCACCTTCTCATGGGTCGCAGCCACTTGCTCCAAAGAGGGCTCCCAGCTGACGGCCCCCTCTTGGCTGACACTTGGTTCTCAGAGAGGCCTCATGGGAAGTACCCAGCACAGTGTCTGGCACAGATGAGCACATGGGGTTGGGTGGTTCTAAACACTCTGCTGCCTGGAAAATTCATTCATCCCCAGAAACCTCTCGCTTCCTCAGGGAACCCACAGAACAGGAAAACATTTTGCTTTCATCAGTGCTACTGTTGCTCTGGAAAGAAAGTGGTCTCCCGGCCGGGTGCGGTGGCTCACACCTGGAATCCCAGCAATTTGGGGGGCCGAGGCGGGTGGATCACTTGGGGTCAGGAGTTTGAGACCAGCCTGGCCAACATGGTGAAGCCCCATCTCTATTAAAATACAAAAATTAACCGGGTATGGTGGCGGGGACCTGTAATCCCAGATACTCAGGAGGCTGAGGCAGGAGAATCTCTTGAACCGGGTAAATGGAGGTTGCAGTGAGCCGAGATCTAAGCCTGGGTAACAGAGCAAAAACTCTATCTCAAAAAAATACAAAATAAAATAAAAGAGCATCCCAGCACCGTGGGAGGCCGAGGCGGGTGGATCACGAGGTCAAGAGATCGAGACCATCCTGGTCAACATGGTGAAACCCCGTCTCTACTAAAAATACAAAAAATTAGCTGGGCATGGTGGCGCGTGCCTGTAATCCCAGCGACTCAGGAGGCTGAGGCAGGAGAATTGCCTGAACCCGGGAGGCGGAGGTTGCGGTGAGCCGAGATCGCGCCATTGCACTCCAGCCTGGGTAACAAGAGCGAAACTCCGTCTCAAAAAAAAAAAAAAGAGCTTTGGGCTGGGCTTAGTAGCCCACACCTGTAATTCCAGCACTTTGGGGGGCCGAGGTAGGTGGATCTCTAGAGGTCAGAAGTTTGAGACCAGCCTGGCCAACATGGTAAAACCCTGTCTCTGCTAAAAGTACAAAAATTAGCCAGGTGTGGTGATGTTAAAAATTAGCCAGCTGTTCAGGAGGCTGAGGCAGGAGAACCGCTTGAACCTGGGAGGCAGAGGTTGCAGTGAGCCGATTGCGCCACTGCACTCCAGCCTGGGTGACAGAGTGAAATTCCATCTCAAAAAAAAAAAAGAAGCAGTTACTGGAAGGAGTTACCCTTCATCACACAATCACCATTCCTATTTCTCAAGTTTCCATCCACTCCCCCGCTCCCCTCAAGGCAAGTCTGGGGCATGTCTTGCCTTTAGATGGGGCATGCCTTGCCTTTAGATGGCACTTTTGGGCAAGCTGTGGTTGGTTAAACAGGAGAGCCTTACCCTGTGAATATCAGTGCACCCTCTGGAACAGACTCTGTGTGGTCTCAGAGGCAGTCCCCAGGTACCTAAGAAGTTTGGCAAAGCAGGCCGGGCGCGGTGGCTCACGCCTGTAGTCCCAGCACTTTGGGAGGCCGAGGCAGGCGGATCACAAGGTCGAGAGATCGAGACCAACCTGGCCAACATGGCGAAACCTTGTCTCTACTAAAAAATACAAAAAGTAGCTGGGCGTGGTGACGTGGGCCTGCAGTCCCAGCTACTGGAGAAGCTCAGGCAGGAGAATCGCTTGAACCTGGAAGCGGAGGTTGCAGTGATTGAGTTTGCACCATTGCATTCCAGTCTGGGAGACGGGCAAGACTGTGCCTCAAAAAAAAAAAGTTTGGCAAAGTGAACACACTTCTCAAGGTGCAGAAGCCACTCGGTGGGCCCCGGTCTTGGGAGGCAGCAGACAGGACGGTAGGGAAAGGTGCTGACCGCAGAATGAGGCTTGATTCAGTTCCTAACTCGGCATTTCCTGTGTGGCCTTCGTGGGTCTGTTAACCTCTTAAATTTCTTGGTCATAAAAAAATCAAAAGAAAGCTGAACCTTGAGGCCATTATGCCAGGGGAAATACGCCAGTCACAAGAAAAGACAAATACCGAATGGTCCCACCTGTGTGAAGTCTCTAGCGGAGCCAACATCAGAGGGACAGAAAGCGCCACGGTGGTTGCCAGGGACGAGGGGAGGAGGGAAAGAGGAAGCCGATGTGAAGCAGATACGAGGTTTTGATTTTGCAAGATGAAAACATTCTGGAGATTAATTGCACAACCATGTATATGTCCTTGACGCTACTGAAAGGTACACTGATGGTTAAGATGGTAAATTTTAGCCTTTGTGTATTTTATCACGATTTGAAATATGTTAAAAATTTTTGAAAGAAAGGAAGGGAATTTAGTGAATGCTTCCTTTGCAAGTTTGCTTTGAGGATTAGAGGGAAAATGACAGAGTGAAACGTACATGGTGGCCAGGTGTGGTGGCTCACACCTGTAATCCCAACACCTCGGAGGCCGAGGCAGGAGGATCACTTGAGGTCAGGAGTTTGAGACCAGCCTGGGCAATGTAACAAGACCCCATCTCTCCAAAAAATACAAAAGTTGGCTGTGTGTGGTGGTGTGCCTGTAGTCCCAGCCAAGTTCGCTTGAGTCCAGGAAGTAGAGGCTGCAGTGAGCTATGATTGTACCACTGCACCCCAGCCTAAGTGACAGAGTGAGACCCTATCTCAAAAAAAGTGGATGCTTAAATAAATGTTAGTTCTGTAGCTGCTGAGGAAGCACAGATTTGGAGGGAACTGTAAAGTCCTGCTTTCAGGAAAGGGTGACGAGGGGTAGAGGCGAGTTCTCACCAATTCAAGGCTGCATTAATAGAAATAGAGTTTCTAGAATGAAGGAGGTGATGATTCTGCTCATTGGCAGCAATGAGTCCATGCCTAGGAAATTCCATTTTATTTATTTAGTTTTCTTCTTTGAGATGGAATTTCAGTCTTGTCATCTAGGCTGGAGTGCCATGGCATGATCTCAGCTCACTGCAACCTCTGCCTCCTGGGTTCAAGCAATTCTCCTGCTTCAGCCTCCCGAGTAGCTGGGATTATAGGCGCCTGCCACCACACCCGGCTAATTTTCATATTTTTAGTAGAGACAGGTTTCACCATGTTGGTCAGGCTGGTCTCGAGCTCCTGACCTGAGGTGATCTGCCCACCTCGGCCTCCCACAAGTGTTGAGATTACAGGCATGAGCCACCACGCTCAGCCAGAAATTCCATTTCAGACTGGAAGCCGCACTGGAGCGCATTCAGAGACGACTCCACGGCCAGGACATGGAAAGGCTCTAACGCAGAAGGAACTAGGGCGTTTGAAGACATTCCTAGTCTTGGGGTAGCAGGGAAAGACAGCAGCAGCACTGGCAGCAGGAGCAAGAGTGATAATTTCAGGAATCTGGATGTGAAAAGATGAGAAGGGGAAAGACTTACGGGGGGAATTGTGGGTTCTGTGCTTGCTGCTCTCAAGGGCCGACCAGAAATAAAGGCCAGGGGATGGAGCCAGGCTTTTTCTGGGAGACCCCTGCGAACCCCAGCCAAGCATAGAAGCTGGCAAGAGGACACTTTTTGTTTTTGTTTTTGAGACAGTCTCGCTCTGTCACACAGGCTGGAGTGCAGTGGCACGATCTTGGCTGACTGCAACCTCCCTTTCCTGGGTTCAAGCAGTTCCCCTGCCTCAGCCTCCCTAGTAGCTGGGACTCCAGGCACACACCACTACACATGGCTAATTTTCTTATTTTTAGTAGAAATGGGGTTTCGCCATGTCACCCAGCCTGGTCTCAAACTTCTGGGCTCAAGCCATCTGCCCACCTTGGCCTCCCAAAGTGCTGGGATTACAGGCATATGCCACCACGCCCAGCTAATTACTGTGTTTTTAGTAGAGATGGGATTTTGCTGTTGCCCAGGCTGGTCTTGAACTCCTGAGCCCAAATGATCTGCCCACCTTGGCCTCCCAAAGTTCTGGGATTTACAGGCGTGAGCCACTGCGCCCAGCCAGGAAGCTTGTTCCCATTGGAGCTCCTCCTTAGTCTGGCCTCCAGAGGTGCCACTCCCAAGGATGCTTGCTCTGGAGACAGTGAACTCCGTGTCACCAGAGCTATGCAAGCAGGTTCGGGCAGCCCTCCCGGAAAGCATGAGATGGGGAATGAGGCACCGCGTGGCTGGAAGGAGGGATTGAACAAGCAGGCTCAAAGGGTCCCCTCTGACCCTGAAGTCAAGGATTTCATGAAGCTACAGGTGGACTCATTGGCATGAGAAGCATCTAGGGAGGGAAGATGCAAGCCCTGGAATGTCGAGAGAATATTTCCAGCAGGAAAAGAAGTGGAAGGTTAAAGGAAAGCCAGGGAAGGGGACGTTGGCCTGGGCCATAACTGGGAGAAAGGCTGCCCGGAGCGGGGCTTGGTGGCGGCGGCACCTGTAGTACCAGCACGTGGAGAAGCCGAGCCAGGAAGCATCGCTTGAGCCCACGAGTTTGAGACCAGCCCGGCAACATAGTGAGACCCCCATCTCTACAAGAAAGTTTTTTTAAAATAGCCAGGTATGGTGGTGCATACCTGAGGCGGGAGAATATTTTAGGCCCAGGAGTTCAAAACCAAGACCAGAGTTGCAGTTCGGAGAGTGGGCTGGTAGAAGGGGACCTGGCCAGGCCCGCGGGACGGTCCGAGTGTGAAGGGTTCATCCTGTGAGCGGTGAAGAATCGTGGGCGGGATTGAGACATCAGGTTTGAGTTCTAGAAGGATCGCTCTGGCTACACACTAGAGAACAGATGGGAGTGGAAAGAGCAGAAGCCAGGAGAGCAGTGGGCGGCTGTTGTGACAGTACAGGGAGAGATGGCACAGGCCGGAGCAGTCCCTGCAGAGGTGAGCTGCAGGCGGGCTGGGCAGGAAGAGGAGGGCGCTGAGGGCCCCACACCGGTGCAGGCGGCAAGCGTCTGGACCAATGCCTTTCCCATCGGAAACCCCCAGGAGGAGCAATTTACTAGCTCGCCGGCACGTAACGTTGGTTTTCCCCAGGTTCGTAGTTAGAATGTTCTACTGAGACCTGATGCTCTCTTTTATCGCTAAAGTACCGTGCTCCTGCTATGGAGAAATGGCACAGCAGTCGCCACCTGTCAATTACGTCCAAGCCTCATTCACTCCAGTTTGTTGAATGAACATCAGGGCACTGGCGTAAATACTCACTGTCTGCCAACTGGTAACAGTTAAGGTTCAGAACTCTTGCAACGTCACAGTAAATAAGAAGCCGCAGCTTTGCATGAGGAGCTGTGTACGAAACCCCATCCCAGGGCTTGCAGCAGTTCATGGCTTTTTTGGGGTAGTCTGCCTGCCCTGGCCCTCCGGGGCTTCCTTTCTGAGCAGTGGTGGTCCAAGTTGCTGGTGAGCCTCAGTCTCAAACTCCTGGGCTCAAGCGATCCTCTCCGTGGCCCACTGAAGTACTGGGATTAGAGGCATGAGCCACTGTGCCCAGCTTTGAAACCAGCTTTCTCTTTTATTTATTTATTTATTTTCTCTTTTGAGACAGAGTCTCACTCTGTTGCCAGGCTGGAGTGCAGTGGCACGATCTCGGCTCACTGCAACCTCCGCCTCCTGGGTTCAAGCGATTCCCCTACCTCAGCCTCCCGAGTAGCTGGGATTACAGGCACGTGCCGCCATGCCCAGATAATTGTTCATATTTTAGTAGAGATGGGGTTTCACCATGTTGGCCAGGAGGGTCTTGAACTCCAGACCTCATGATTCGACTGCCTTGGCCTCCCAAAGTGCTGGGATTACGGGCATGAGCCACCGCGCCTACCCTGAAACCGGCATTTCTTTACGGACTACAAGGCCTGCTCAGAGCCTGTGCTCAAAAAGATGTACTGAATGAATAAGGGCTTCAGCTGGAGTGCGGTGGCACGGTCTCCTCGTCCACTGTGGGGCTAGGAGGGAGTCATTGAAGTGAACTCCTTCCTCCCGTTCCCCTGCCTGCTTCTTACGTCACAGGACTGCCCTGATGGAGGACGCTCCAGGTTGAGGGTAGGAAACCATAGTTGAACCTCACCAGGGAGGAGAAGCCAAGTGTGGAAGAAATCCAAAGAACCCATGGAGCTCTTAGCAAAGTGTGGCATGTTCTTTGGCCAAGGGTTTTGTGTCTGGAGTCAAGAACCCTACGTTACAATCCCCAGTGCACCATTTCCCACCCACGTGGCCTCAGCAAATCCCCCATTTCCCAGTGCCTCCCGAACGGGGCAGTGATTCACGGCTCTATGAGAGTCCCCATTTGTTGAAGCCTGTATTCATTTAGCACATCTTTTTCAGCACCTGCGCTGAGCAGGCCTCGTAGGTAGTAAAGAAATGCTGGTTTCAAAGCCGGGCGTGGTGGCCAATGCCTATAATCTCAGTACTTTGGAAGGCCAAGGCAGGAGGATCACGGGAGCTCAGGGGTTTGAGACCAGCCTGGGCAACATAGCGAGACCCCGTCTCCACAAAAAGATTTTAAAATGGTGACGTGTACCTGTAGTCCCAGCTACTTGAGAGTCCCAGCTGCTTGAGGTAGGAGGATGGCTTGAGCCCCAGGAGGTCAAGGCTGCAGTGAACCAAGATTATGCCACTGCACGACAGCCTTAGGCAACAGAGTGAGACCCAGCCTTAAGAAAAAGATGGAGGAAAGGCTGGCCTCACACAGCTGAGTCTAGGGTCATTTCTACTGGGCCATCCACGTGCATGACACTAGTCATTCCGCAGGTTTCCTGGGAACCTTGGTTTCTCCTTGTCATAAATTGGGCTCCCAGCCCAGGCGTGTTCATGAGCGAGAGCCCCGGGCCACCCGTGGAAGGCCTTTCCAGCAGGAAGAGGCAGGAATGTTGGCTCTTCTGGCTTGCCTGAAGTCATGACTCAGTCAGTGATAAGCAGTGTTTACGTGGGTTCGTTGGTGTAGTTCCAGCTGCAGCCCAGCTGTCCCATGAAAGCAACGCAAATCAGTATCCATGGCATCCCCCAGAAACACAGAGAGTGGGTGTCCATGGAGGCTCTGGCCACTGGAGCAGTGTCAGCGTGGGACACGTGGTCAGCGTCCTGTCTCCAGCCATGGTAGATGTGCCTGACCTCCTGCAGAGGCACGGGGGGTTCCCTCTGGGCGTGGAGATGTGCTGGCTGTAATAGCATGCTAGGGGTGGGGGGTGGGACAGCAGGGTCTCAGCCCACCATCAACTCCCCAGGCTGCTTTGTCCCTCACCTCTCGTGTCCTCACGCCTGAGTTTTAATGGCTGTGCAAGCAGAGAACAAGAGACAAAACCGGGGGCCAAGAGGAGGCTGGAAGACCGGACCTGAGACACCCCCCATTATAAAACCAGGGACTTCAAAGGCCACCCTGTGAAAGTGTAAACTGCAGGGAAGTGGGGATCTGCCCTTAAAGGGGAGACGGTGACGGTTCCAGAGGGAGAAGAAAATGAGCCTCCCAAGAGAATTCCGAAGCACAGCCACCTCTGCACACGTGTGGGGCGGCGTTCACAGCGGGCGCCCAGCCCTCTCCCCACACCTCCACCCTGCCAGGATGCAGCTGGCTCAAGGCTCTGTCTTTATCCTCTGCGAGCCCACCCTTCTGTGTCCTTCCCATGATACTGCACCGCATTTTATGAGTCAAATTGTTCAGACTTTAAAGGCCTGGAAGTAGCTGTCTGCATCCTGTATTCACATCCCGGTCGGGGGAGGGAGGCTGAGGACAGGGAAAGCTTTTTGTTTGTTTGTTTGTTTTGAGATGGAGTCTTGCTTTGTCACCCACTGCACCATCCACTTCCTGGGTTCAAGGGATTCCTGTGCCTCAGTCTCCCGAGTAGCTGGGACTCCAGGCACGCACCCCCACACCCAGCTAATTTTTGTATTTTTAGTTGAGATGGGGTTTCACCACCTTGGCCAGGCTGGTCTCAAACCCCTGTCCTCATGTGATCCGCCCACCTTGGCCTCCCAAAGTGCTGGGATTACAGGCATGAGCCACCGCGCCCAGCGAAAGCAGCATTTATTTACCGTATTTCCTGGGGCCTTTTATGGGTCTTTGAGGCATGGGCAGGGGTTGGGGGGCCTGTAGAACTTCATGTAGGATAAGGTGACATTGTGGACCCCTGGTTCTGGCTGCCTTGTCCCCAAATCACCCAGTGACAGATGTGACTCCAGTGCAGGGAGCAGAACAGCCTCCCTCACCTTCCCCAGAGACAGAGGCTCCCCCGGGTCTCACAGTGGAGACCATCTCTGTATTTGCTGGTTTGACTCTAACAGGAAGAATTCCTGAGACACTGTGTCACTAGCTGCTGGCTACCTCCCACGTGACTGCTGAGGGGAGGCGCGGTTTAACCTGCTGCGAGCTGAGAGTCATTGCCCCCAAAAGCGTCTTCCGTTTTGAGATGAAGAGGATGTGAGGAGGGCCTGCAGCTGCACCTGCCAGGGACCTTCATGACAGCATACTGGACCCTGTCGCCAGGTGGTGGGCATCGGCCTGTGTGAGCCCAGTAACCGCCAGTCCCCTTCCCGGGCGGCTGTCTTCTGAGTTATCACGATACGGGCTCATATTGCCCCTGTGTTTCCAGCATCTACTCTGATTTCTCAGCAAAGAACAGAGAAGAGACAAGAAACAGCAAGGAAGAACTCCCACAACAGCCGCTCAGGCTCAGCAAAGGCACACGCAAAATTAGAATGAGGGCTCCTGGTGGCTCCAGGGACGCAGGAGACAGGAGCCACAGAGAACACAGGGAGGTGGAGGTCTCAGGGCAGCCTCAGCTCTTGCGTCTGGGGTTTCGGATCTAGAGACACAGCTACAGCTGGTCAAACAGGTGTCTTCAGAAAGACGCTAGAGCCCCAAAACCAGTATCACCACGCGCGACCCGGCACAGGGCCCCCTTCTTCCTGCCTCAGCTCCCGAAACCAGTTCACCCCAGCTGCAGGTCGGCGTCTGTTCCCTCGCTCCTTCTTTTCACTGCCGTTAGGTCTGTTTTTAGTTCGAATTCTGCTTCATGGATGTCTCACCGCACAAACCACCGCAACGCTTCGTTTTGTGGGTTTTGTATTTTGTTGGACACCCTCAGGACAGAATTCCTGAATAACTACGTGATCAGAAAGTTGCGCGAAAGAAAGGAAGTCAAGCCGTAAGTGATAGAAGTCTGACCACCGTGACCGCCAACGGACAGGCCACGGAGAGACTGTCCACGAACTTGGAAACAGCGCAAGTTCAAACGCTCCACAGAAATTATACAATCAGGCCAGGCGCGGTGGCTCATGCCTGTCATCCCAGCACTGTGGGAGGCTGAGGCGGGCAGATCACTTGAGATCAAGAGTTCGAGACCAGCCTGACCAACATGGCGAAACCCCATCTCTACTAAAAATACAAAAATTAGCTGGGCGTAGTGGCACACACCTGTAATCCCAGCTACTCAGGAGACTGAGGTAGGAGAGTCACTTGAACCTGGGAGGTGAATGTTGCAATGAGCTGAGATCACACCACTGTACTTCAGCCTGGGCGACAGAGTGAGACTCCATCTCAAAAAAAAAAATAGTTATGCAATCAGAGGTTGAAATCATCAGCTAGATCCCTTCTTCTGTGAACTGTTGCATTGTGATGAGAGAGTATCTGCTCTGAATGGCTAAACGCCCACTTGAGACCAGTGTAGGCCCCTGGGGATACCTTGTAACCAGATGCCCCAGCCTTTCCCAGCTCTGGCCATCCCAGAACACTTCAGAGCCAGTGTTACAAGTCAGAGTGGTCAGGCCACCTCCTTGACTGCCACCAGAACAGTTTCTCCACAAGGCTAAGAAATAGGTTTTCTAGCCCAAGAGACCAGGAAAAATATCTCCAAATACATCTTATTTCAGGCAGAGTCTTGGATATTTTCTACCCAAGAGTTCAACTGACCAGCAAGGGAAAAGTAAGCCCTTCAATGATGTGACATGATTATCAGAAACGCTTGGCGTGGCTCGTCTGGAAATAAACTGGGAAAAATCTTTTTTGTTAAAGAGGATGCTTTTCTGTAGTCTTAATAGTTGATTAGACTGGGCTGAAGCGGGTGGATCACTTGAGGTCAGGAGTTCGAGACCAGCCTGGCCAACATGACAAAACCCTGTCTCTACTAAAAATACAAAAATTAGCCAGGCATGGTGGCACACGCCTGTAGTCTCAGCCACTCAGGAGGCTGAGACAGGAGAATCACTTGAACCCTGGAGGCAGAGGTTGCAGTCAGCCAAGTTCGTGCCACTGGACTCAAACCTGGGCAAGCGAGGCTCCGTCTCAAAAAAAAAAACAGTTGATTAGTTAGCATGAACCAGAAATCACCTCTACAGTCCTGGACGTACAGGTCACCTTGCCTCCTTCCTGATGGCTGGTCCTAGATTCAGTGTAGAGGAGAGCCAGTGAAAGAGGTAACTGCACCACGTGAACTCAACTGAATATAATTCCAAGAGCTCCTGGAGATGCAAGGCAGGCAGCCACCAGCACTACCCTGGGCATATGGAACTGCCGTTAGAAATATCTTCAATTGACTGGGCGCAATGGCTCATGCCTATAATCTCAGCACTTTGGGAGGCCAAGGCAGGCAGATCACCTGAGGTGAGGAGTTCCAGACCAGCCTGGCCAACATGGCGAAACTTTGTCTCTACTAAAAACACAAAAGTTACCCAGGTGTGACGGGTGCCTGTAATCCCAACTACTCAGGAGGCCGAGGCAGGAGAATTGCTTGAACCCAGGAGGCAGAAGCTGCAGTGAGCCGAGATTGTGCCACTGCATTCCAGCCTGGGAGACAGAGCAAGACTCCGTCTCAAAAAAAAGAAATATCCTAATTTGTCCGTATGCAGGGCAAATATTTTCAATGCTGTTGCCACAGAATTACTTAAAGCTGCCAAAGCCACCCCTCCTAGAACTAGAGTGATCACCCAGTTCTAGGGCAGGCCAGCTGCTTGTCTTTCTGAGCGCTTTCTCAGCAATTAATAGCCACACACTGCCATGCCACAAAATAACACACATGATGAGATGCTCCCTGGCCAGGCTCTCCTGATTGAATGTTTATGTAAGTCTGGGAGGAAGAAGCAGAACTTTCATCTCAGTCCATGTGTCGCACGTCATTCACCACTGGCTCCCACCTATCTTAGAGCTGCGACTCAAGGCCGGGCCCGGTGGCTCATGCCTGTAATCCTAGCACTTTGGGAGGCCAAGGCGGGCGGATCCCAAGGTCACAAGATCGAGACCATCCTGGCCAACATGGTGAAACCCCGTCTCTACTAAAAATACAAAAATTAGCAGGGTGTGGTGGCGCACACCTGTAGTCCCAGTTATTTGGGAGGCAGAGGCAGGAGAATTACTTGAACCTAGGAGGTGGATGTTGCAGTGAGCTGAGATCGCCCCACTGCACTCCAGCCTGGCGACAGAGCAAGACTCTGTATAAAAAAAATAAAAATAAAAATAAAAAAAGAACTGTGTCTCAATCCTAAGTATTAAATCAGCACAAGGCCATTCACAAATAATGTCTGCCTGAGTTCTGTGTATCCCAGGAACTTCTGTGGCTAGGGATGGGGCTCCCATTTTACAGATCAGTAGGCGGCAGCTCGGCGAGCTTGGGTAACTTGCCAGGGTTTGTCTTTTCCCAGATGCCCTGTCGGGTGACGGGTACTGGAGTGACCTGTCTCGTCATCCAGTGGGAAATCCCCATTTGCTTTCTGGGGATGGTGGTTTCCTTGTTCGGGAATTGCAGGCAAATGATGGGAAAGTCCACTCATTTGTCCCACAGCCCCCAGCAATGGTCTGTGCCTCTGACTGGCCTGGTTGGCTGAAAATGCCGGGATCAGCATTCAAAACACTTTGCCCAGTGAAGGGTTAAATATGTTGAAATAAACCCAGCCGGTACAGAAGCAGTGGCATTTACATCCTGTACGTTGATGGAAATCCTCGCTGAAGAAAAACAACCACAACATTGTTTGTGTGTGTTTTTAGGAAGAGAATGGCGAAAGCGTCTTTAATTCACTGTTTACCCGTGAGAATTACTCCCAGGAGTAATCCCGCAATAAAATCTTCTTGGTCTATGAGAATAGAAAGAAATTGAATCAAAAGACTCGATTTCCACTTGTATTTATTCAGTCTGGGAAATTCAGTGGGCCGGAGTATTAGTATCAGCAGGGGATTCCTTTGCTCCTAGCGTTAAATTACTGTCATAATCGCTCAATTATTTCTTCCTTGTACTGTTTAAAATAAAAATCCATCACATTCTGTGTTTTTTTTCCCTAGCATTTATTAGGTTGAGTGTTTAGGAAAATCAATTATAGTCAGTCAGGCATGAATTGATGAATGTTCTTGTAATAATTGTCAGTTGTTAAACTGAATGTGCTTTCTCTTTCACCCCTTTTCATTTCCTTCAGAGGGCAGAGGTGGCTCAGAGAGAGGCGGAGACCTTAAGAGAACAGCTCTCATCGGCCAATCACTCCCTCCAGCTGGCCTCCCAGATCCAGAAGGCACCAGACGTGGTGGGTAGCCCTGGCCCCGTGGGAGACTGTCCCCGCCTGGCCTCTGCACCTTCGAGTTACCACCCTTGCTCCTTTTCGTTTTAGCATCTCTTTTTGGGAATCACGTTTTAACCAGTACTGCTTTCTTGCTGGGGTTTGCTTCACCAACTGGGGGCTGGAGCTTGTTGAAGTCGAAGAAAGAGCTTTGCTGACTGTGCGTGGATGGGCTGAGGCCAGCGTGGCGTCCATCCAGGCCCGAGGTGGAGGCTGTGCAGACACAGTCACGATGCCACGGCCAGGCCTGGGGGGTGATTGCTGGCACGCAGGTGGAGATCTGAACCCAGAGCCTCTCCAGAATGATACGGGGAAATTGATGGTTTCTTCTCCTCCCGGCTGTGCCATCCCAAGATGAGGAACAGTTTCAGGATGAGCTGGGGAGGGGGTGGAGAGCAGCAGAGAGGTAATAAAGTAACATTATTCTGCACCGAGTTGATAGAGCAGGAAGAGCAGGTATCTCACCACTTTTTTGCAGCTTGATTTCTCTGAAATTAATGCAAATGACTCTTAGCCCAAACATTCCCAGCTCGATCAAGGTGGCTTTGGAACTACTGTTTCCAGACTCCTTCAGTGCTGTGTGTGGACAAGGAACAGTGCAGGAGCTAAGACCTTGGGTGTTGGAGCCTTACCCGCTGGTGTGGACCCCGGCTCTGCAGTCTGGTGATGAGGACAAGGAGCTTAGCATCCCTGAGTCTCAGTTTCTCCACCTGTAAACTAGGGGGTTGACCAGGAAGTTATTACGAGCAAATAATTTAGAGCAAGACTGGACACGTAATAAGATTAAGTAAACCTTAGCAGTAATTCTAGTTGTAATTGGCACCATTATCTCTGATCCCCCAGTTTTAAGTTTCATATTTTTCTTTTTCTTTTTTTTTTTTTTTTTTTAAGACAAGGTCTCTGTTGCCCAGGCTGGAATACGGTGGTGCAATCTAGGCTCACCGCAGCCTCCACCTCCCAGGCTCAAGCGATCCTCCCACCTCAACCTCCCAAGTAGCTGGGACTGCAGGCACACACCATCACACCCAGATGATTTGGGTATTTTTTGTAGAGACAAGGTTTTGCCATGTTGCCCAGGCTGGTCTCAAACTCCTGGACTTAAGTGGTCCTCCTGCCTCAGCCTCCCAAAGTGCTGGGATTACAGGTGTGAGCCACCACACCTAGCCTGATCCCACAATTTCTAGCACTCAATTTGATTACGAGTTCACTTACAAACCTCAGTTTTCCCATGTGTAAAATAAGGATGAAGTGATCATAAGGCCCCTGTAAGGGAGCCCCTCATCCTAAGGCTACAATGAGTACATATCAGTTGTAGGAGTCCTTTTTTGGAACAGTGACTCTGTTGAGCCCTTGCCGTATGCCAGAGCTTGTAATAGACACACGGAGAACCACGAGGAGTGAGATGAGGCTGGTTGCAGAGAGTACAATCTCGTCAGAAGAACTCGCTCTTGTAATAAATTCATCTGTCAGTTTGACAGTCATTATTTTCACCCAATCTGTGAAACACGGTATTGTTATTTCTTTTTTTTTTTTTTTTTTTTTTTTTCCGAGACAGAGTCTTGCTCTGTCGCCAGACTGGAGCACAGTGGTGCAGTCTCGGCTCACTGCAGCCTCCGCCTCCCGGGTTCAAGTGATCCTTCCACCTCAGCCTCCCGAGTAGCTGGAACTACAGGCGCATGCCACCATGCCCAGCTAATTTTTGTATTTTTAGTAGAGACAGTGTTTCACCATGTTGGCCGGGATGGTCTCGATCTCTTGACCTCATGATCCACCCGCCTCGGCCTCCGAAAGTGCTGGGATTACAGGCGTGAGCCACCATGCCTGGCCAGGGTACTGTTATTTCTGTCTTTCTTTTTTTTTTTCTTCAAGACAGAGTCTTGCTCTGTCACTCAGGCTGGAGTGCAGTGGCACAATCTCAGCTTACTACAACCTCCACCTCCCAGATTCGAGCGATTCTTGCGCCTGAGCCTCCCGAGTAGCTAGAGTTACAGGTGCATACCACCACACCTGGCTAATTTTTGTATTATTTGCAGAGGTGGGGTTTCGCCATGTTGCCCAGGCTGGTCTTGAACCCCTATCCTCAGGTGATCCGCCCACCTCGGCCTCCCAAAGTGCTGGGATTACAAGCATGAGCCACTACAGGGTCTCACTCTGTCACCCACGCTGGAGTGCAGTGGAGTGATCATGGCTCACTGCAGCCTTGACCTCCTGGGCTCAATTGATCCTCCCGTCTCAGCCTCCCAAAGTGCTGGGATTACAGGTATGAGCCATCATTCCTGGCCCTATTTCTTTAAATAGATGAAAAAACAAAAGCTCAGTGAATATAAATACCTCTTCCCAAAGCACAATCTAGTAGCTGAGCTAAGACCCGAGTTGGGCCTTCTGACACTCCAGACGGGGCTTTTAAACTATTCCCCAGCAATGAATCTAGATCAGGATATTAAGACTCCCTTCTAAGAATGGATTTTTTAGCTTTCTTTTTAAAACTAACATTGAATAAAACATTTGTTGCCAGGCGGGCACAGTGGCTCACGCCTGTAATCCCAGCCCTTTGGGAGGCTGAAGCAGGAGGATCACTTGAGGCCAGGAGTTTGAGACCAGCCAGGGCAAAACATCGAGACCCCATCTCTTCGAAAAATTTAAAATTAGCCAGGCATGGTGGCATGTGCCTGTAGTCCCAGCTACTCAGGAGGCCGAGGCAGGAGGATTGCTTGAACCCAAGAAGCAAGGCTGGGTGTGGTGGCACATGCCTATAATCCCAGTACTCTGGGAGGCTGAAGTGGGCGGATCACCTGAGGTCAGGAGTTCGAGACCAGTCTGGCCAACATAGTGAGACCCTGTCTCTACTAAAACTAGAAAAATTAGCTGGGTGTGGTGGCGTGCACCTGTAATCCCAGCTACTCAGAAGGCTGAGGCAGGAGAATCGCTTGAACCCGGGAGGCGGAGGTTGCAGTGAGCCCAGATCATACCACTGTACTCCAGCCTGGCGACAGAGCGAGACTCCATCTCAAAAAAAAAAAAGAAGAAGTATATATGATTGAAGTGTTTCCAGATGTAGAGAAAAGATTTCCATTGAACAGGCCATCCTGTCCTTCGTACTTCATGGACTCTGGGACTTAATTTTAACTGAAATGTCCCCTCGGCTCTGTTACCATTCCTTCCTTGAAGTTTAGACAAACTGTATACAGCACCATAATGGCTGCGGTGGGAGGCGGCCTTCGGCACCAGGACAGTGGCTTCCCCTGGCCCCTGGGGTCCCGCTTGGTACTGCAAAGGAAGCCGTCCATTCTGATGTGTCTACACGGGGCCCCCAAGCTCAGTGTTTTGGTTTAAAAGAATTCTGGCACCATCCTGGACTGCAGCAAACAAAACATTTCAGAAGGAAATGAATGTTTTTGCAGGTAGAGTCGGTTGTGGATCCTAGGGGCGCTTCGACACTTCATCATCGGTTAAGTGCTGTGTTTACATGGCACCGGTTCAGTCTCCCCAGAGCAGTCCCGCGGGGCTTCCCACAGGCACGTGTTCCCACATAGCCAGTGGGTTCCCGCTGCAGCCAGTTGGGAAGTAAACCTAGGTAACTGGGCCAGCGGAAAAATGGTCTGTTGCGCTTGGCTGGCAGAATGCAGTGGAGAAACAGTGGAGTCTGTGGATCTAGCGAAGGCCAAAACCCACCCATGGGGTATCCCAGTAGAATCCCCGATTCTAGAAGGTGAGCGGTCACTGAGTGAGCTGCTGCCCCAAGTTTGTGGCTACGCTGTGTTTTGCGTAGTTCTTTTTTATTTCTCGATTGTTTGAACCCAAGAGGCAGAGGCTACAATGAGCTGTGATTGCGCCACTGTGCTCCAACCTGGGCAACAGAGAGAAGCCCTGTTTCCAAAAAAGTAAATGAGGCTGTGGGTGGTGACACATGCCTGTAATCCCAGCACTTTGGGAGGCCAAGGCGGGCGGATCACGAGGTCAGGAGTTCAAGACCAGCCTGGCCAATATGGCGAAACACCATGTCTACTGAAACTATAAAAATTTGCTTTTGCTGGGTGTGGTGGTATGTGCCTATAATTCCAACTACTCAGGAGGGTGAAGCAGGAGAATCACTTGAACCTGGGATGCAGAGGTTGCAGTGAGCCAAGGTGACACCACTGCACTCCAGCCTCGGTGACAGAGCGAGACTCCATCTCAAAAAACAAAAACAAAAAAAAACAGATAAAGGCAGGGCGATCATGTCTGTGTCATTTCCAAGGTCTTACTGCTTTGGGGTTCATTATCACCTTGTTTAGTTCATGCAAGACAGTGATGATTTTTGCTATTTTATGAAGGAGGAATTTGTGACGTTAGTTCCTGGGAGCTGGCCACACCCAGCTGGACCCAGGAGTTGAACCGACGACCACATGCTCCCAGCCTCCACTCTGTGTCCAGGGACAGCACTGAAATCCCCCCCTTAAACCGTGTCACTAGAAGCACCTGTCCTAGATACGTTCACTTCCACTTGCCCCTCATAAAGCCCACATCCCCTTGGCTGGTTTTATTGACCTTTTCCTAAAGGCCCTCTAAACCACGTCTGCGGCCATCACCCCTCAGAGGTGGAAGATTAAGATAAGCCTGGTTCAATCTGTGCCCAGACTGACCTCCCTGCATGTCACTTCTGTGTGTCCCCTCCTTGTGCCAGAGCTTGCAGGGACTCCCCAGGGCTGCCACCACATGTCCAGGTGCCTCTGGCTACGGCTACCCCTGGCAGCTGTCACTCCTCCAGCCCTGCTCCCGACTCCTGCATCTCTGCACCTGCCTGTATGTCCCCTGCCCTTCCCCAGCACCCACCCTGAGATGGAGCCCCCTTCCTTCCTCCCGAGGCCTTCCCGAGGCCCACCCCTCGTAGCTCAGCCCCACGTGCCACTGTCCTGGTCCTCCTACCCTGGAGGGCACATCCCAGGGTTCCTGACGTTGGCCCTGCCCGGCGTTATCCAGGGCGGTGCTTTCCAAACTCCCTATGATGGACAGTTTTGTTTTTTTTAAATTTCCAGTCTGTGGCAGACTGATCGTTTTATATAAAAGACATTTAAAATGTCACCGAAATGCCGAATCGCTATAAAAGTTTCTAAACACTTATTCTCGATTTCCGTAATTGCCTCACTGTGCACCGGCAACAGTTTGCAAATTGGCAAGGATCCATGCAGCTCACGCTGCACAGAACGGGCCTGGACGGCCTGTGCTTGGGAAATAAGCCACAGGAGATGCTCGCTCGCGGCCCCCCAGGGCCACACGCACAGCTGTCACAGGTCAGGAGAGCTGAGCCACCTATTTTGCAACCTCATAGAAATCAGAGAAGCAGGAAGGAGTCCCATCTTTGCACACAAAACTTTACAAACTTAAATGGCAAAGGCCTTCATTTTCCCCGAGGGAGATATGAAACATTATTTCCCTGAGTGACTGGCTGTCCCCAAATTTGAAAACCCGTGACAAGCACACAGAGCATGGAATGGCCCAGCTGCACCTGCTAGCCGGGGCCACAGTGCCACCATTTCCCCACAGTACAGGCAAGATCAGGATGTGCAACTGAGCACTTCAGAGAGAGGACTGCAGCAAGGACAGTGGCTTTCTGTGTTACAGCGTGAGCTGCCCCTGGGATTCTGCTGTCACAGACACCATGCACCTCTGCCCTCTCCACCCCAGTCTCCATCTATCATGCCCAGAATTGCATCTGCCCTGCAGAAAATATTTTAGAATATTTCAGGAATCATGATTCCTTTTTTTTTTTCCGCTTTGACATAGACTCTTGTTCTGTCACCTAGGCTGGAGTTCAGTGGTGTGATCATGGCTCACTGCAGCTCCGACCTCCCCGAGCTCAAGTGATCCTCTGGCCTCAGCCTCCAAAGTAGCTGAGACTACAGGCATGCACCACCATGCCTGGCTAATTTTTGTATTTTTTGTAGAGATGGCGTTTCACCATGTTGCCCAAGCTGGTCTCGAACTCCTGAGCTCAGGTGATCCACCCACCTCTGCCTCCCAAAGTGCTTGGATTATAGAAGTGAGCCATTGCACCTGGCCCCATAATTACTTTTAAAGCTTGAAAAAAGTACTACTTGAGTCATTGAGAGGTAGAATTACAGATTTAATTTTTTCTTTCCTTTTTTTTGAGACAGAGTCTCACTTCGTCACCAGGCACCAGGCTGAAGTGCAGTGGCACGACCTCGGCTCACTGCAACCTCCACCTCCCGGGTTCAAGCAATTCTCCTGCCTCAGCCTCCCGAGTAGCTGGGACTACAGGCGCATGCTACCACACCCAGCTAATTTTCCTGTAGTTTTAGTAGAGACGGGGTTTCACCATGTTGGCCAGGATGGTCTCAATCTCTTGACCTCGTGATCCGCCCGCCTCGGCCTCCCAAAGTGCTAGGATTACAGGCGTGAGCCACTGCGCCTGGCCTTATTTTTTTTTTTAAATACATTACCTTTTTTCTATTTTGCGCATTTTCCACAATGAGCATTTGGTGAGGTTAAGGGTGGGCAGCCAGTTTTTTTAAAAATCAATTATCCTAAGAGTTCTTCAACAAAAGAACACTAAGTACACATCTTCCACGTCTTTTACTTTTTGTTACTAAGTAAAATGCTGGCCGGGCACAGTGGCTCATGCCTATAATCCCAGCACTTTGGGAGACCAAGGCAGGCAGATCAGTTGAGGCCAGGAGTTCGAGACCATCCTGGTCAACATGATGAAACCCCCATCTCTCCTAAAAATACAAAAATGAGCCAGGTCTGTGGTGGCACCCGCCTGTCAGCTATTCAGAAGGCTGAGGCAGGAGAATTGCTTGAACCCGGGAGATGGAGGATGCAGTAAGCTGAGGTCACACCACTACACTCCAGCCTGGGCGATAGAGGGACCAAGACTCTGTCTCAAAAAAGAAAATACTGATACAGAGTAATAGTTTGTCAAACAATATCTCAGCTTCTGTGTAATTTAATAGTGAATCTCAAGGACCTCGAATCCCACCTTTCGGTGGAAAATCTCAGTGGTTTGGGAGCTTTCGAGGGAGGCTCCTTCCTCCGAGCCCCCCACTCTCCATTCCCCTGCCCGGAACACTCTTCCCTCTTCCCCAGCGCCCAGCAGCACCCCCCGCCCGCACCTCCCCCGGGTTCAGCTCACACATCACCATCTCAGCAAGTCTTTTCCTGGCCATCTTATTAAACCCTGGCGTCTCTCAACTCTGACCCTGTGGCCTCTGTTTATGTCTCCTTTGTCCGTGGTCGCCCTGCACACTTTTCGCTACTACTGTTTTCTGTGTCTCACTCACCCTGCCCCATCCCTGCTGGACTGTAAGCCCTGGGAACATGGACTTTTCTCTGTGTTTTTTTTTTTTTTTTTGACAGAATCTAACTCTTGCCCAGGCTGCAGTGGTGCGATCTCGGCTCACTGCAACCTCCACCTCTTGGGTCCTAGCGATTCTCCTGCCTCAGCCTCCCGAGTAGCTGGGATTACAGGTGTGCATTACCACATGCCTGTAATTAGCCCAGCTAATTTTTTGCGTTTTAATAGAGATGGGTTTCGCCATGTTGTCCAGGCTGGTCTCGAACTCCTGACGTCAGGTGATCCACCCACCTTGGCCTCCCAAAGTGCTGGGATTACAGGTGTGTAATCCTGGACTTTTGTTCTTTGATTCATTGCTATGTACTTTGTACATGGTGGGCACCCAGTACATATTTGTCCAGTGAATGAATCCAGGTGGCAGCTAACCACGGGGGGTGGAAGGTGGCATAGCAGAAGTCCAAGCAAAGGCCAGAAGCGGCGTCCTGCCATCACCATCCACACCCTGAGGTCTGTGCCACTTCTGCCTTATGGCCAGTGCAGTTCTGTCATCTCATTTCTCCTCCCCAGGAGCAGGCCATAGAGGTGCTGACCCGCTCCAGCCTAGAAGTTGAGTTGGCCGCCAAGGAGCGGGAGATCGCACAGCTGGTGGAGGACGTGCAGAGACTCCAGGCCGGCCTCACCAAACTGCGGGAGAACTCGGCTAGCCAGATCTCACAGCTCGAGCAGCAACTGAGCGCCAAGAACAGCACACTCAAAGTAAGGGTGCCTCGGGGCTGGGGGTGGCCCGAGGGAGCAGGACGGGTGGCTGGACACGCACATGCACACGCACACACCCTCTGCCTTCCTGGACTTGAACCTCTGTAAAGTAGCTCCAAGCAGAGTCCTGGAGTCCACGGCAGGGAGACTGGATATTGAACCCTGCCATCAGCCCTGGTGTAGACCGAATTTCCCTCTTTTTTTTTTTTTTGAGATGGAATCCCACTCTGTTGCCCAGGCTGGAGTGTAGTGGTGCGAACTCCACTCACTGCAGCCTCCGCCTCCAAGATTCAAGCGATTCTCCTGCCTCAGCCTGCCACATAGCTGGAATCACAGGCGTGCACCACAACACCTGGTTAATTTTTTGTTTGTTTGTTTTGAGACGGAGTTTTACTCTTGTCGCCCAAGCTGGAGTGCAATGGTGCGATCTTGGCTTATAGCAACCTCCATCCACCTCCCGGGTTCAAGCGATTCTCCTGCCTCAGCCTCCCAAGTAGCTGAGACTCCAGGCATGGGCCACCACGCCCAGCTAGTATTTGTATTTTTAGTAGAGACAGGGTTTCACCACATTGGTCAGACTAGTCTTGAACTCCTGACCTCAGGTGATCCGCCCACCTCAGCCTCCCAAAGTGCTGGGATTGCAGGTGTGAGCCACCGCGCCCGGCCTTTTATTTTTAGTAGTGATGGGATTTCACCATGTTGCCCAGGCCGGTCTCAAAGTCTTGGCCTCTAATGATCCACTCACCTTAGTCTCCCAAATTGCTAGATTACAGGCGTGAGCCACTGCACCCAGCCAGCATTTCCCCCTTGACGGGCCATGCCTGTGTGAAGCACACGTGTCTCCTGGCAGTCAGTGGAAAGGCCCATCTGGTAGAGTCTGTCCAGTGTACTGCGTCACTACCTGAGATCTCCCAAGACTGGGAATCTGGTCCTCAGCCTGGACATTATGTGGACTTTCTTACGTGAGGTTCAGAGTGTTCGTCAGAGGTCATCTACACAGGTAGTCCTTTTACCCAATTTTTGTTTCGGCTTTTGTTTTGGATTTTTTCTGAGACAGGGTCTCACTCTGTCGCCCAGACTGGAGTGCAGTGGTGCGATCTCTACTCACTGCAACATCCGCCTCCCAGGCCCAAGCAATCCTCTCACCTCAGCCTTCTGAGTAGCTGGGACTACAGGCACATACCATCGCGCCCGGCTCATTTTTGGTTTTTTGGTAGAGACAGGATTTCACCATGATGCCCAAGCTGGTCTCGAACTGCTGACCTCAAGTGACCCACCTGCCTCAGCCTCCCAAAGTGCTGGGATGACAGGCGTGAGTCGCTGCGCCCGACTCTTTAACTGGGCTTTGCAGGGCAGCCCGGCTTTCTAAGTATACCCCCGCAGGAGGACCTGGTGCGCTAGAGCTCCAGCCATGAGTAAGCCAGTTGAAACCCCAGAGGTCTGTGGAAGCCACATCTGACCTTCTAAGGCAACAAGCATGTTTTCCCTCAGTGGCCCCAAACCCAGTGCCACTTCAGTCCAGGGAGCCAGACACTCAGGCTCCCTCCCACCAGGTACTCTTGGGCTTCTGCATAAATTTGTATCCCAGACTCAGAACCCAGAACCTTTCCACATATTAAAAAGTAATGATTTCACTTTAGGTATTTATGCTCTGTTGAAGCCAATGTAATTTGAAGAGGGTCCTGGGACCCTCAATTCACAGGCTTCACAGCCAGGGGAGATTCTCGGAGTCCTGTCTTGACACCGTAGAAGGCAGGACCTTTAGGGCAAGGCCTCAGCCCCAGGCTGGGGGTTCCCTGCTCTGTCCGAGGGCAGCCCATTCAGGTCCATTCCTTCCCCAACCCCATCCTTCCATGTTGGGTGGGCGAGTGAGTAACTGACTGACTGTAAGGTATATACATTGTATGAATAAAGTGCATCAGGGTTCATTGTGAAAATTTAAAGAAAACTTTTTCTGGTATGAAGTAGTCCTAGAATGTAGTTAGGTCCATTTTGAGTTTTGCTTGCTTTCTTTCTGTTTGAGACATTTTCACTCTTGTCGCTCAGACTGGAGTGCAGTGGCGTAGCCTCGGCTCGCTACAACCTCTGCCTCCCAGGTTTCAACCAGCCTCTCATCTAAGCCTCCTGCGTAGCTGGGACTACAGGCACATTCCACCACGACAGGCTAATTTTTGTATTTTTGATAGAGACACGATTTCACCATGTTGCCTAAGCTGATCTGAACTTCTAATGTCAAGTGATCCGCCCACCTCAGCTTCCCAAAGCGCTGGGATTGCAGGCATGAGCCGCTGCACCCCACTCTGAGTCTTGCTGGGCATCCCGGCTTTCTGAGGATACCCCCGCAGGTTTACCTGGTGCACTACTCGAGTACTTCTAGTGCTCAAGCCAAATAAAACCCCAGGTCCGTGGAAGTCACATCCGACCTTCTAAGCTAAGAGACATTCTCTTTCCAGCAGATCTGTTGCTGATGCTGATGGCTCACACGACCCACTCTCACTCCTCCCTTCTGCCTCTTTGGGGTGAATTTCACCCACTCAGTGAGAAACTGCTCAGAGCTGGGTCCCTCTGAGGAGACAGTCCTGCTGACTATGGGGAGATGGCTGGAATCTGGTTCCATCTGTCCTCATCCAGGTCATGTATTTATTTATTTTTGAGACGGAGTCTCGCTCTGTCTTTAGACTGGAGTGCAGTGGTACGATCTCGGCTCACTGCAACCTCCGCCTCCCGGGTTCAAGTGATTCTCCTGCCTCAGTCCCCCAAGTAGCTGGGATTACAGGCATGTACCACCACACCTGGCTAATTTTGTATTTTTAGTAAACATGGGGTTTCTCCGTGTTGGTCAGGCTGGTCTCAAACTCCCGACCTTAGGTGATCCACCCGCCTCAGCCTCCCAAAGTGCTGGGATTACAGGCGTGAGCCACTGCAAGCCAGGTCATTTATTTCGTCGCCACCATTTCTTCCTCTCTCATCAGCTTGCCCAGTGAGTACCAGGATTCGGTTTTTATTTCTAGATTTAATCTCATTTTCTCATGTTATAGCAATTTCTGACCCCAGCAACCGCATCATTATGAGATAATTTCCCTTTCTCTCCATTGTCGAGTTAAAGGGCGTGACTCAGATACACGCTGGCTACAAGAGAGCAAGGCTATAGACCTCACATTTTTTATTATAGAACAATTTCTTCCAAATCAGTTAAGATTTCAATGTTTGCCTTCACAAAAAAAAAGAAGCGCGGTTTTGCAAATTAATGTTCGTTATCCGTATCTTGGGGGAATTGTTTAATACTGTGCAGTTAATGAAACAATTCGGCAGTACTTCTTCCAAAATCGTTGCTACCTTATCTTCATCTGATCTAATAATCAAAACATATCCTCTAGTAACAAGACTTCTGATTTTAATTATCTTAACTCCTGGTTGCCAGGAGTGCAGATTTCGCTGATATCAAATCCACATGCAGAAAGCACTTGACTTCCCCAAAGCAGGGTTTCCTCTTACCCCAAAGGAATAAGGTTAATTGAATGAGATACTTTCTGAGGGCTTTTTCTTTTTCCTAATCTATAGTCTCAAGTATCACCTAAAGGAATACAGTTATTGGGAAAATGTTTTTATGAATGAGATTTGGCAAATTGGTGACCTGATGCTCTCACCGTGGAGAGCCTTGACCCCGCAGTCCTGGCTACTCAAAGGATTCACCTTCACTTACCAAGGGGGTGCTCTCTTTCTTTCTTCTTGTCCCCTTCTGCTCTTTCCTTTCTTATGGGGGACCCTGCGATGCATGATGGGACCTTGAATTAGGTTGCTGTTTGGGAGAGGAGGCGCCAAGCTCCCAGCTCTGGGCTGAGCTGTTTGGAGCTGTGGGTGGTTTTACCCTGAACACTTGGCCATGGGTCCTTGGTCTTTGAGACATGTGCCAGGGTGTTTGGTGACAGTCCACTTGGGGAGAGGGCATTTCCCATAAGCAGAAGGCTTATTGGGCAGAATCTTTTTGTCTTGAGTCCATTGAATTCTTTCCACCCGCACTTTCCAATGATGCTCTCTGTAGTTGGATATACTGGGGGACTGACGAATTGGTTTTCTTTCTCTAACCCATTGAAATCCTCCATCTTTCTGCCACCAAGATGTCTTCTCTTCCCTCGGATTTTATTTGTCATTGCACAAGGATCCCAGGCAGCTGCAGGTCTTCCAGCCTGTCCTTTCTAGGGCTCTGCTTTTTCAAGCAAATACAATTTAATAATATGAGGGAAAAGACACACGGAGCCCACACGGCTCCAGGAGCCTAGCTGGTGCTCCCCAGGTGGGTCCTGAAGTGCCAGAAGGATTATCTCTCCGAAGTTCTTAAAAGTCTGGCTAAGATTTAAACAATAACGAACTTTAATCTACAATGCCAACTATTTTTTTTTTTTTTTTTTGAGATGGATCGCTCTTGTTACCCAGGCTGGGGTGCAATGGTGCGATCTCGGCTCACCACAACCTCCGCCTCCTGGGTTCAGGCAATTCTCCTGCCTCAGCCTCCTGAGTAGCTGGGATTACAGGCATGCGCCACCATGCCCAGCTAATGTTTTGTATTTTTAGTAGAGATAGGGTTTCACCATGTTGACCAGGATGGTCTTGATCTCTTGACCTCGTGATCCACCCGCCTCGGCCTCCCAAAGTGCTGGGATTACAGGCTTGAGCCACCGCGCCCAGCCTAATGCCAACTATTTTAACATTAGCAAATTGGGTGTTCAATCCATAGATTGCCAGTTATATAGATACGTCCATCTGCTGATAGCACCCCGCTATCCACATGTGTTGGGGACATCCTCGAACCTTTAATTAGGCATGGAAACAGCCTCAGAAGTGGGAGATGTTTCCTCCTGCCTAATCCGACAAGTGCTTAAACACAGGGCCACTTGTAAAAGAGAACTCTGTTTTTGCAATTAATAAAATACCCAACCGCCGTGACAAGGCTGCTTTTTGATAACTCTCTGTTCTGTGGTCTTCTGTTGGAACGCTTTAACACAGAGGCAGTATAATTAGCCAGTCAGCTGCACTGTACTTGCTACAGCATAGAAAATAGTGCTACCAATAGGTTCCATTTGAAATGGGTATTTGTAAGAAAGGCTAACTAAAAGAACCCCAATCGCCCAGAAGGAGAAATTAGATTTTTCTAAAGATGCTTTAAAGATCAGTGCTTCCCAGCTAGGCGCGGTGGCTCACGCCTATAATCCCAACACCTTGGGAGGCCGAGGCGGGCGGATCACGAGGTTGGGAGTTTGAGACCAGCCTAGCCAAGATGGTGAAAACCTGTCTCTACTAAAAATATAAAAATTAGCCCAGCTTGCTGGTGTGCACCTGTAGTCTCAGCTACTCAGAAAGCTGAGGCAGGAGAATTGCTTGAACCTGGGAGGCAGAGGTTGCAGTGAGCCGAGATTGTGCCACTGCACTCCAACCTGGGCGACAGAGTGAGACTCTGTCTCAAAAAAAAAAGATCAGTACTTCCCACTGGGTAGGTGGGCACATGCATTAGAGTCACCTAGGGGTCTTTTTTCCCCAACTGCTGACATTTCTCCCCCCTCACCCCACCACCTGAGGTTCTGATGGGTCCCACAGAGACACTATGGGATGATGCTGTGTCCCTCCGGGCACTGACATGGTATAAAAGAGGTGATATAAAACCCTTTATCTCTCCCCACACCCTCTGGCTTTGGGAGTCTCTCTTTTCATCTTGCATTCTCTTTTTTTTTTTTTTTTTTTTTTTTTTTGAGTCGGAGTTTCACTCTTGTTACCCAGGCTGGAGTGCAATGGCGCGATCTCGGCTCACCGCAACCTCCGCCTCCTGGGTTCAGGCAATTCTCCTGCCTCAGCCTCCTGAGTAGCTGGGATTACAGGCATGCGCCACCATGCCCAGCTGATTTTTTGTATTTTTAGTAGAGACGGGGTTTCACCATGTTGACCAGGATGGTCTCGATCTCTTGACCTCGTGATCCACCCGCCTCGGCCTCCCACAGTGCTGGGATTACAGGCATGAGCCACCGCGCCCGGCCTCATCTTGCATTCTCAGATGGGAAGATCACTGGCACCCAGGAGTTCCAGACCAACCTGGCCAATGTAGTGAGATCCCATCTCTCTTTCTCTCTCTCTCTTTTTTTTTTTTTTTTTTTTTTTTTTTTTTTTGGAGACACAGTCTTGCTCTGTCTCCCATCCTGAAGTGCAGTGGAGGGATCTCAGCTCACCACAACCTCCACCTCCTGGGTTCAAGTGATTCTTCTGCCTCAGCCTCCCGAGTAGCTGGGATTACAGGTCCCCACCACCATACCCGTCTAATTTTTATATCTTTTGTAGAGATGGGGTCTCGCTATGTTGCCCAGGCTGATGTTGAACTCCTGGGCTCAAGTGATCCTCCCACCTCAGTCTCCCGAGGTGCCGGGGTTGCAGGCGTGAACCACCATACCCTGCAGTAGACAGACATCGTCTATAGAGTAAACACTTAATTTGCTAATGCCAAAATAGTTGGCATTGTAGATTAAAGTTCGTTATCATTTAAATCTTAGCCAGGCTTTTAAGAACTTCAAATAGATAATTCTTCTGGCACTTCTGGACCCAGCTGGGCAGCATCAGTGAGGTTCCTGGAGCCGTGTGGGCTCCGTGTATCTTTTCCATTGTATTATTACAACAGACGTGTTTGATTGGCATTTGATGATGCTACATCTCACCACTGTCCTTTGAAAACCCATATTCGTTCTGAATCTCACCTTTCTTCAGATGAGGAATGCAGTGCCCGAACAGGCTAAGGTCATCCAAGGTCATAGTCAACGTGGGGCGGGAACAGGTTGGCAGCCAGGTCTCTGACACTTGGCCTTTTCTCACCTCTCTGTGTAAAGCCCACGTATTTTATTTTTATTTTAAAAGACAGGATCTTGCCCCAGGATGGAGTGCAGTGGCGTGATAATAACTTACCGCAGCCTTGACCTCCAGGGCTCAAGTCATCCTCCCAATTAGCTGGGACTACAGGTGTGCACCACCACGCCCAGCTGATTTTTAAATTTTTGTAGACACAGGACCTTTCTGTATTGCCCCTGTTCATCTTGAACTCCTAGGCTCAAGCAATCCTCCTGCCTTGGCCTCCCAAAGTGCTGGGATTCCAGGCGTGAGCCACCACACCTGGCCAGACAAGTGCATTTTTCAGGAAGGTGACCAGTTCCCAGGTTCCCTTTCCACAGCTTTGGACATGCCCTCGACAGCGGGAACCACTCCAGAGCACACGTGCTCTTTCTTTCTGGCCCTGTTGCAGAAAAGCAGGAACGCTGGGAGGTGACAGGCTGAGATCTGGAGACCTTTGCGAACAGAGTCCCTGGAGATACAGAACCAGAGACTCTCTTCAGATCCAATTTAGCCAGATTCAACCCCACCTAGCAGGGATTCAGTAACTGTAGTAACAAGGGCAGTAACAGTACTAACCACCATTTACAGAGCACTTGACCATGTGCCCAGCACTGTACTAAGCTCTAAGTACCCAATACTTTATTTAATCCTCACCAAAGTGCTGTAACATATGAACATGATCCCCATTTTATAGATAAAGAAACTGAGGCTTAGAGAAGTCAAGCCTGGGTTTATGTATTTGTTTTTCAAATACAAATCCTTTCACTGGGGTGCAATGGCACAGTCACGGCTCACTGCAGCCTCCACCTCCCAGACTCAAGTGATCCTCCTGCCTCAGCCTCCTGAGTAGCTGGGACTACAGGCACATGCTAACACGCCCAGCTAATGTTTTGATTTTTTTTGTTTTTGGTAGAGATGGGGTCTTGCTATATTGTCCTGCTTGTCTTGAATTCTTGTGCTCAAGAGAGCTATCACACCCGACCCAAGTTGTTGAGTCTTAACTAGGTTCACCGTGCAAGTACGGGACAGAGTCAGGATCTGTTGGACTCTGGAGCCCAGATTTTGCAGGGAGTCCCTGGCTTATCCTGGCCTCTCTGGAGTCTCCCTTCCTCCCTGCAGGCAGGTGGGGCTGGCCTCCGTTCTGTCAAGATCCACACTGAAGGATCCCTGAGATTTTTTTCTTTCTTTGGGTAGTCAAACACATCTGCAGAAGTTTTGCAGTCACGAAACCAGGTAGCGTATGAAATGCTAGGACTAAGTGCAGGTTCAGCATACCACGCGGCCAGCGGTAGCACAACCTGAGCGGGAGGCGTGCGTCCTCAGCGACGCTGAGAAACTGCCGTGCCTGTCGCCTGTCCCAGGGTCGGAGTCTCTGAAACCAGGCTTTCTAGGAACCCAACAAGGAGTTTCTGATCAAAGAACCGTGCTGAGGACAGTTGGTCTTTTTTCCACACTGGGCATTTCCTGCATCGGAGGCCAATGGGAACCCTGCACCTGCAGGTTCTGAGATGTGGCTCTCACAGCAGGGCCACTGGAACAGAGATTTCCATGGAACCGGGTTACAGGCGCTCCGCCAGCTGGGACGAGCGTCATCAGGCAGCCTCCCCCAGGCTCCATCCAGCTCGTCTGCCCAAGACAGGAAATGTCATCTCAGGTTTACAGAAGAGATCTTGGGGACTTCCTGATTAAACAGCCCCACAGGTAGATGGCAGAACTCTCAGTGGAAGCTGTTTAGCTCTCAGTAAAAACCCCACGTCCAACTAAAATACAGTTGTGCGTCACCTAACAGTGAGGCTGCGTTCTGAGAAATGCGTCATTAGGTGAATGCGTTGTTGTGCAAACATCAGAGTGTGTACTTGCACAAACCTAGACAGTAGATGTATTTTTATTTATGCATATTTTTCATATGGAAAACCAAATGTCCCAGCACCGTTACTGAACAGCCATTTCCCCTGCTGCATCCGCAGTGCCTTTATAAAGGACCGTACATCAGCTTTCTCTGTATGTTCCATTAGAATCTTATGGGACTTAGGCCAGGCACGGTGGCTCAAGCCTGTAATCCCAGCACTTTGGGAGGCCCAGGTGAGTGGATCACCTAATGTCGGGAGTTCAAGACCAGCCTGGCCAGCATTGTGAAACCTCATCTCTACTAAAAATACAAAAATTAGCCGGGCATGGTGGTGGACACCTGTAATCCCAGCTACGTGGGAGGCTGGGGCAGGAGAGTTGCTTGAACCTGAGAGGCAGAGGTTGCAGTGAGCTGGGATTGCACCACTGCACTCCAGCTTAGGTAACAGATCAATACTCCTTCTCAAAAAATAAAAAAAGAGTCCCACTATCGAGTGCCCAGAGTTGCCAACATCTGCACTGGTTCTTTGCTGCGTGCAAACCCTTTAGTAATTGCCGTTATTCCCATTTTACAGATGAGAAGTTTATTAACTTGTTCATAGGCACCCAGCTTGTAAGTGACAGACTCAGGCTCCAGGCTCAGGCCGTCAGCCTTCTTGGTCTGTGCCATGCCAGGCTGTGAGGTCCTCCGCGTGCTCCTCCTCCTCTCTGCCTTATTCCCAGCTGTCTCTTGTTCTCTGGATATGACCATGTTTATGTGTGTTCTGTGTCCAGCCTCGGTGATCGTGACTGTCTGACGTGCATTTTGGATCCCAGAGACACTGAATAATCTCCTGCAAGGGAGCACCAGTACCTGAGTACTTCCTGCTATGTGATGATAGGGAAGAGAATGAAGTAATAACTTCTTGACAAGCACCTTCTGAGAATCTTTTGTAGAAAAATGAGTGCCTTCTACCTCCTGTTTATTAGGACTGAGAAAACCATTATAATATACAAATTTGGCAGGAGGCTTTCAAAAGGAGTTAGGGCAGAGCAATTCATGCAGTGGGAAAGGCACACACGAGAAATCGCCAACAAAGGCAACAGAAAAAGACGAGCCCAATGAAGGCTGGGCAACTGGAAGCCCAGCGCTTTGAGAGGCCAAAGCGGGAGGATCGCTTGAGCCCGGGAGTTTTAGTTAATTAGTTATTAATAATGTGTGCTTGCACAAACCTAGATAGTATATATATTTTTATTTTTGCATATTTTTCATATGGAAAACCAAATGTCCCAACACCATTACTGAACTTCAGTCATTTCCCCTGCTTTCTCTGTATGTTCCATTAGAATCTTAGGGACTTAGGCCAGGCACAGTGGCTCAAGCCTGTAATCCCAGCACTTCGGGAGGCTGAGGAAAGCAGATCACCCAAGGTCAGGAGTTCGAGACCAGCCTGGCCAACATGATGAATCCTCATCTCTAATTATTGAATAATTAATCACTAATTATTAACTAATTAGTGATTAATTTGTAAACAGCAGACAGGTTGGGATTTGGATGGCACCATCTCCTCCCCAAAGTCTAGAATGTTCTCAGTTGACTGTAAACAGTGGTGTTAGCCATGGCCTGTCAAGGAGAACCTGAAAGGGCACCTACAGCTGGGCATGGTGGCTCATGCCTGTAGTTCCAACACTTGGGAAAGCTGAAGTGGAAGAATCACTTGAGCTCAGGAGTCTGAGGCCAGTCTGGGCAACATAGGAAGACCCCATCTCTAAAAAATAAAAATAAAGAGTAGCCAGGCATGGTAATGTGCATCTGTAGTCCCAGCTACTCAAGAGGCTAGGGCAGGAGGATCGCTTGAGCCCAGGAGTTGGAGGCTGCAGTGAGCTATGATCGCACCACTGCACTCCAGCCTGGGTGACAGAGCAACACCCTTTCTCTTAAAAAAAAAAAAAAAAAAAAAGAAGAAGAAGAAGGACAAGAATGACATTTGGGTTCACCTCTAGCTTGGAAACATGCGGAACGGCCAGAGCACCCTCCCAGCACCACCCCTCCATGTTCTTGTTTTATGTGGAGTTGCTTCATTTCCTCCTAGGAGCTACCTTTAGGAAAGATCAAAAGCAAACTAGTCCAAAAACACCTTCAGAGAAGAAAGCACCCCCTATGGACCACCCCATAGCAATGGCTCTGCTAGCAAGAAAGCCCTGCAGAGCTGTGGGCAGAAACGGTCACATCAGTCTGGGTGCGGTGGCTCACACCTGTAATCCCAGCACTTTGGGAGGCTGAGGCCGGCGGATCACCTGAGGCCAGGAGTTCGAGACCATCCTGGCCAACATGGTGAAACCCCGTCTCTACTCAAAATGCAAAAAAAAATTAGCCAGGAGTGGTGCTGTGTGCCTGTAATCCCTGCTACTGGGGAGGCTGAGGCAGGAGAATTGCTTGAACTTGGGAGGCGGAGGTTGCAGTGAGCCAAGCTAAGATCGCGCTACTAATGCACTCCCACCTGGGCGACAGAGTAAGGGTCCATCTCCACAAAAAAAAAAAAAAAACCAGCCACGTCAATCCCCAGTGGGCTCACAGACCTTTCTGGAACCCACTAGAGCATCACCGTACTCTGGAAATGTGCTATCACTCTCCTAGGCCCCTGAGAGGGAGCAGCATCTCTTGGGCAGAGCCCTCCCTGCAGGACCAAGACCAGCTGGCTATCAGGGAAACCACCAAGCACCCAGCCGAATAGGCCCCTAGTCCTAAAACCCAGCATCCTGGGGTTCAGGAGTGCAAAGGCGTTTGCCCTGATGCCTATTTGATGCCGACTCTCAACACAGAAGGGCTGTGTCTCTCGTTAGCGGGGGTCCCCCCAAAGGTGTTGACAACCAGCCAGATGAGTCCCTCAGCCTAACATATTTTGTTTAAAACCACACGCAGCTCTTCAGACCAGGAAAGCCTCTCCTCCTTCTGTTTGCTGTTTCATGGTGCCTCCTACGAAGTGGACCTTTCCTCCTCTGCAAAGATTCTTCCTTCTGTTTTTTTTTTTTTTTTTCTTTCAGGGTGGGGGGTGCTTTTTTTTTTTTGTCTTTTTTTTTAAGAGGCAGGGTCTCCACTCCTCACTCTGTCACCCAGGCTGGAGTGCAGCGACACAATCATAGCTCACTGCAGCCTCCAACTCCTGGGCTCAAGCGATCCTCCCACCTCAGCCTTCCAAGTAGCTGGGACTACAGGCATGTACCAACGTGGCTAATTTTTTTATTTTTTGTGGAGATGGGGCCTCACCATGTTGCCCAGGCTGATTTCAAACTCCTGGGCTCAGGCAGTCCCACTTCAGCCTCCCATAGTGCTGGAATTGCAGGCGTGAGTCACCACACCCAGCCTTCATTCTGTTTGGCTAAGTTATACATTACAACCTTACAGCAACCTTATGTGCACTGCCGTACCTGGGTATGCACTGACACTGGGAAGGCCATGAGCGTGAAGGACAAAAGATGTCCCCAGCACTGTCGACTGCCATTCGCAAGGGCTGGCTTCCCCTGGCAGGCACAGCTGGCCATTCGGTGAATGCCGTCGTGAGGTCCGTCATGCTGTTGTCAGACATGGCCACTGATCAAGTTCTTCTCTGTTTTCAGCAACTGGAAGAAAAACTCAAAGGCCAGGCTGACTATGAAGAGGTGAAGAAAGAGCTGAAGTAAGTACGGAGACCCCTGTGGCCCGTCACGAGCTGGGGCGCGTGAGGGCCATCTGCTCACAATGCCAGGCCGGTGACAGGCAGCCTTGGCCCCCTGCCCTTTGGCCCAGCAGATGCCCGTAAATTCAGCCAGAGCTCCGCCACTCCATGGTGTCCTGGGCTACCCAGTGCTGTGGACATTTGCACTCAGGCCTGTCCCTGAATTCTTTGGACTTTTTCTAAAAGCTGTGCAGTTCAAGTATTCCAGAATGCAGGGAATCGGGGCATAGCGCCTTTACAGAAGAGATCAGATAAGACCTTGTTCTGCAACAATAAATGCCCCACACAGAAGCAGAGCACAGGAGGGAACCGTTCTCGGGTTGAAGGCGGGTGCGTGGCCTCACGCTGCCCTGGCCTCCGGGACTCGGGAACTCCATCTTCCAGTCTCTATTCTCCATCTGTGAGGCTGTAGCTGAAAACTTGTCATCTTTTCAGGGCTAACGATGGCATGCTCAGTTCTCAGGCTTCAAAGTTCCCAACGTGGCCACCAGCCCCCACTGCTGCCTCCTCTCCCTGAGCCCGCTTTGGCACTCTGGAGCTCCCAGGCCCTGGTCCTTACCTGTCCCCTGCATCCGTCATGCTCCAGGCTCCTTGGCCTCCCTAGCCAGCCGGGAGCCTGTGGTCAGACCCTGTGTGCACACAGCTCCCCCTGGACCGGCAGCCATTCCAAGCTCCCCACTGGCATCCTCGCTTCACTCTTAAACACTGCAAACAAAGGTTGCCTAGGGCGTGGTGACCGGCCCCACGGGTCCCCCTGTGCTTCTCCCTGCTGGTGCTCTGCTAGTTTGGGGCTTCCTCGGGGGTTCATCCCTGCCCTCATCACTGTTACCGCAACTTCTAACTGCAGACACCCTAGCCCTCTCTGCCAGGGACGGACTCCCTTCGCTTCGTCCCCACCTGGAACCCCGCCTCTGGTCTTGGGCACCACCTCCTGTCTCTGCAGACTGCCCCCTGTCTGCCCTAGACCTCGGATCCCTGCCTTCCTGCCCGCTTCTGCTGTCCCATCAGCCCCTTCTCGCTGCTGTTTTCCATTTCTCCTCTTAAGATGAGCCCACACCCACTCACCAGGTTTTCTTTGTATTGTTGATTCCATTCCGCTAAGAAAAGCTCCTCGGTTGTCCTCTTGAACCATCTCACTTCCATGGCCAGCCGCCTGCTCTCGCCTGGGACCCTAGCCTTCCTGGCATCTGCTGTCCCCACCATGCTCTCCCATGAGCGGTCTCATCCCCTCTCCAGCTGCAAAACCTCTGCCGGCACCTCCTCGGACGGCCCCTACACCCCTCTCAGTTCCAGCCTCTGTAACTTATTATTAAACATTACCTGGTTAACCTTCTCTACCTGCCAACCCTATCCCGATCTTTCCTTCCTTTCCCTCTTTTTCCCTCTTCCAAAAAAAGGAAAGGAAATTGGGCCTTCTAATTTTGAGTCAGAGAAACCCTGCTGTGAAGGCCTTTCCCAGCCTCACCCTGCCTGAGAGTTAGTATTCCTCTTCCTCCTCCTCCTCTGCCTCCTCCTCCAAGTTCACCTCACTCCCTGGGAGCCAAGGCTTGCGGCTCCAGCCTGCAGCGCATACCTGTCTACTGCCTCCTGTCCATCCCCCGCTGGGCCGCAGGCTGCCCCTACCCCACTACAGGGCTGCCCCTACCCCGCTTGTCACGGCATTCCTGCTGACCCTTTCTTTTGCATCTACACATGACAAGCCCTGCCACCATGTGCACGCCTGGAAGCCCCACTCAGCTAGCTTCTTTGCCCAAATGTGCTCCTAGCTTCCCACTCACTTCCTGGTGAAGCAAGCGCGCTCTTCAGCTCCTGCAGACGTCCCCTTCCCATCATCGTCCCAGTTCCACTTTCCCACCCCCACGCGACAGGCTGTGCTGACCTCAGATCCTCATGCACTGCAGCATAAGACACCGTGTCCCTTCAGGGCCCATTCTGAAATGCTTGTTCATCATGACGCTGAGACGTGGTCTCCAACACAACAAGATCCCTCCTGCTGGGGTTCCCACAAGTTCTGTCTCTTAATGGACCACTTGGAGTCTTGCCTATTACCTGTAATGGCCTGTAAATTTCCTGGAGTACAGACCAGGAGTGGTTCTGATTCTCCACGGTGACAAGCAGATAACAGGTTGCTGGTAAAATGTGTAGAAGAAAAGACATGTGGTCTTTTATTACATAATCCTAAAGAAAATAGGAAACAAAGGACAGGATTCCATCTTATGAAACCCCTTTTGGCCGGGCGCAGTGGCTCACACCTGTAATGCCAGCACTCTGGGAGGCCGAGGCTGGCGGATCACCTAAGGTCAGGAGTTCGAGACCAGCTTGGCCAACATGGTGAAACCCCATCTCTACTAAAAATGGAAAAATTGGTTGAGGTGCAGTGGCTCACGCCTGTAATCCCAGCACTTTGGGAGGCCAAGGTGGGCGTATCATAAGGTCAAGAGATCGAGACCATTCTGGCCAACGTGGTGAAACCCCGTCTCTACTAAAAATATAAAAATTAGCTGGGCATGGTGGTGCATGCCTGTAATCCTAGCTACTTGGGAGGCTGGGGCAGGAAAATCGCTTGAACCTGGGAATTGGAGGTTACAGTGAGCTGAGATCTCACCACTGCACTCCAACCTGGTGATAGAGTGAGACTCCATCTCAAAAAGAAAAAAGCAAAAATTATCCGGGTGTGATGGCACACACCAGGGGGACAGAGGCCAATATCGTGGCTGCAGGGATGCTGCGAAGGTCTGGTTGACTTGGTACCTGCAAGTCGTAAATCTCACGGTGCAGCCAGCCTGGTCTGGGTCTCACTCTTCCATGCTTGGTATTTCGAAGAAACACTTGCAACTCCTTGGAAGCCATGTGGCCCCACTTCCCCTCTTCTCCCTGGTAAACTCAGCAAAAAAGGGACATCCACAGCAAAAGGAATTCAAGACACAGTAATAATCCTGGGGACCGGGACTCATTCAGGCAGCCCAGAGACTTCGGTGATCAGGGCACGGCCCTTTTCAGTGCCAGTGAGAACAAGGCAGGGAGAAGTCACTCTCTCTTGCCACACCTTTATCATTGCGCTCCTTCCCCAACCTGGGGCTGCAGAGGGGATCTGCCTACCTCGCTTCTGAGCCATCCGAGTCTAGGATGTTACTCTTTGCCTTTGTCCCCTGGTCCCCAGCTGGGTGCCAGTTAGGAGTGAGGTGTGGGCAGTGGCCGCCCTGGTGGGTTCCTCTCTCTCTGGCTTCTCCTTACAACTTTTTCCTTCCCTTTAAGTTTTACAAATAGATTCCTCTTGCAACAATGTTATGTCTGTATTAAACTTTAAAATTATACTCTGAACAGACCTGGTGTGATTCCATATGGGATGATTTACATGCTAGGCAAGAAACTTTTGCCAGCCAACTGCTAGTTGAATAGTTATTCTAGAGACATTATCAGATTCTATTACTGCCAGGGAAGTTGTTAAAGTTGACAGTTCCTCAGTTCCTGGAGAGCAGGAAATTGTAATGTTAATGCTTATTAATGTGGCTGTTGTCAAAAGTATAAGTGGAAAATAACCTCTCTGGGCCGGGTGTGGTGGCTCACGCCTGTAATCCCAGTACTTTGGGAGGCCGAGGTGGGCGGATCACTTGAGGTCAGGAGTTGGAGACCAGCCTGGCCAGCATGATGAAACTCTGTCTCTACCAAAAATACAAAAATTAGCTGGGCGTGATGGTACATGCCTGTAATCCCAGTTACTCGGGATGCTGAGGCAGGAGAATCGCTTGAACCTGGGAGGTGGAGGTTGCAGTGAGCCGAGATCATGCCCCTGCATTCCAGCCTGGGGGACAGGGTGAGACTGTCAGAAAAAAATGAAATAACCGCCCTGTCGTGCTCTTGCAGCATTCTGAAGTCCATGGAGTTTGCACCATCCGAGGGCGCTGGGACACAGGTACGCGTCTTATTCAATGGTCAGCACCAGCGGTCCAGCTGCTGGTCACTGCCGGTTCCCCCGGCCTGCCCCACTATCTCACTGTTTGTACAAAGCCTCTCCCTTACAGCCAGTGAGTCATACCTCAGGAACATTTAACCAAGTTACAGCAAATCATCTTTTTTTCTCTCCTTTTTTTTTCCATGTGTCCAAGGCATGAACCAGGCATGGGCACAGATCAAAAGCCAAGCTGGGGATGAACAAGGGATCACTTTGTCCCTGGCTAACAGGAGATGGGCACTGCCAAAAAGCAAATTATCTTTCACTAAAAAGAGGAGAAAAGAGAAAAGCTAGCGTTTTCCAAACTGGTAACCGAAGTGAAATTGTGATTTCACTTGAGCAGGTTCTAAACATAAATAAAAAACAATTTCAGATTGTGTTTAAGAAGTACAGGCTCAGTGGCTCATGCCCGTAATCCCAGCAATTTGGGAGGCCAAGGCAGGAGGATGGCTTTGAGGCCAAGAGTTCCAGACCAGCCTGGGCAATATAGCAAGACCATGTCTCTATAAAAAAGAAGAAAATAGCCAAGTACCATGGCATACGCCTGTGGTGCCAGCTACTTGGGAGGCTGAGGCAGGAAGGTCATTTGAGCCCCATAGTTCAAGGCTATCGTGAGCTATGATTGCACCACTGCATTATCCCAACCTGGGCAACAGAGTGAGTCTCTATTTTTTTTTAATTGCATTAAAAAGCAACCAAAAGTGGATTGGTTTAGGAACTTTAGTTACAAGCTACCTCAGTAGAGAAGGCTCAGGAGCAGAATGACAGGGACCAACAGTCATCTGGTGGCTGATTAAAATTAAATTAAAATCCCAGACCAAGTGCGGGGGCTCACGCCTGTAATCTCCACACTTTGGGAGGCTGATGTTGGTGAATCACTTGAGGTCAGGAGTTCAAGACTAGCCTGGCCAACATGGTAAAACCCCACGTCTACCAAAAATATAAAAAATGAGCTGATCATGCTAGCACACGCCTGTAGTCCTAACTACTCTGGAGGTTGAGGCAGAAGAATCGCTTGAACCCAGGAGGTAGGAGGTTGCAGTGAGCCAAGATCATGCCACTGCACTCCAGCCTGGGTGACAGAGCAAGACTCCATCTCAAAAAAATAAAATAAAATAAAATTGACATCATAAGTGGAATCTGACTCCTGATGCCAGAAGACAGCCAACATCTTTGTGGCTGGCAAAAAGAAAAGTTCCCTTTACAGTTACTTTTGAACAGGGGTTTGTGGCTTGGCAACCAGTCCTATGGCCGAATGAGGCGGTTCAGGTCACTGGAGTTTAGGAACAGATGAGAGAATAATTAATTGTTTAGAACCTATGCAAGTCTAAGAAGGAAAATGAGTTCCACTAGAATCCATTCTTTCTAAAGGGAACTTGTTTTTCACATGTGTTAAACGTCTTATGAGGAAATCAGCTGTCTGTAGCCCACTTGGGAGTCAGATCGAGAGCTGGGTGGGAGCTTGGACAGATGGAGGGAGGTGGGGCCTGGGGCCTGGTGGCCGGCCCCGCAGTGAGCCCTCTCCGCCGCTCTGCCCCGTCTAGGATGCGGCCAAGCCCCTGGAGGTGCTGTTGCTGGAGAAGAACCGATCGCTGCAGTCTGAGAATGCCGCGCTGCGCATCTCCAACAGCGACCTGAGCGGTAGGTTGGCCGGGCCTCGCGCGTGTGCGGTGCTTGGTTCACTTCCAGGGTCGTTCGAGGAAGAGAAAAGTGAATCGTGAGTCTGGGCAGATGCAAGGCCAGAAAAGCGCCAGTTGACGAGAACCTTTGACTAACGCGTGTTGGGTACCCTCCTCCTCACCGCTCCTCCCTTCCCCTCCCCGCCCTGCTTACAGCTGGATGCCGAGTCGGGCCAGCCGCAGAGGTTCTGCGGAGGTCAGTTAGGGGCAGTGGGGCTGGAGACCCGAGGAGGGACAGCTCCAAGGGCGTCGGCTTTTCTGATCTGTGTCTAGTTGTGCTGCACAGGGGCCAGGGGCACTGTGAACCCAGCCTCGCTCTGGTGGTGTTTCCAGGGACGGCCCCGGCCTGCGTGGTCCAGTAGAGGTTTTTCTTCCTTGGTCAGGTTTCCCCTGGGGACGCGTCCCCCATTCTTAGCCTTTCTTGGCTCATCCCACAAATGGTGGCGTCACTGACTGTGCTTCTGGTCTGGGCAGGTGGTAAAACGCGTACCGGTGTCTCGGGCTCCGATGGTATTGCATTCTCAAAACGGGTGCGCGCCTCCAAATCGAGGGGGCTCAGTACGGTGCATCCGCCTCCGAGCAAGAGGTGCGAGCGGATCCATTGGTCCTAAAATGTCAGTGTTTGCTGCTTCTCCGGCCGGGGCCAGCGGGCCCAGTAAGAGGCCTGTGACCCGTCAACTCTTCCCTGTGTGTGTCACCGGCTCCTTGTCACGCTAGGAGTTTGAATCTATGTCAAGGGGACTCTCCAGGCTGCAACGTACAAGAAAGGCGCAAACATGAATGCATGTTGCTTGTTTTGGGAAGCCTCGTTTGGCTGACTTACAAATTGAATCGGAAAACAAACCAACCCACCTCATTGGCCCTTGTAAAAAACCTGCACTCTTTTTTATGTTTTCCCTTCTGCGGGGGCAAACTTTTGCATTTTGGTCTTGGTTTTTGTTTCCCCCTTTGGAATCCCCCATAATGCATTCTGTTTGCCCTTCCTTGTAGGGTCAGCCAGGAGAAAAGGTAAAGACCAGCCTGAAGGTCGGCGCCCGGGATCTTTGCCGGCCCCCCCTCCTTCTCAGTTGCCCCGCAACCCGGGGGAGCAGGCTTCCAATACTAATGGTACACACCAGTTCTCACCAGCGGGGTTAAGTCAAGACTTTTTCAGCTCATCCCTGGCAAGCCCCAGCCTACCCCTGGCTTCTACAGGAAAATTTGCACTAAACTCTCTTCTCCAGCGACAGCTAATGCAGTCCTTCTACTCCAAGGCTATGCAGGAAGCCGGAAGCACAAGCATGATTTTTTCAACAGGTCCATACAGCACAAACTCCATATCTTCCCAAAGTCCATTACAACAAAGCCCAGATGTCAATGGCATGGCCCCATCCCCCAGCCAGTCAGAAAGTGCTGGGAGCGTCTCCGAGGGCGAGGACATGGACACTGCAGAAATCGCCCGGCAGGTCAAAGAGCAGCTGATTAAGCACAATATCGGACAACGGATTTTCGGACATTACGTCTTGGGACTGTCTCAAGGGTCCGTGAGCGAGATTCTGGCCCGGCCCAAGCCATGGAATAAACTGACTGTTCGCGGCAAGGAGCCATTTCACAAGATGAAACAGTTCCTCTCCGATGAGCAGAACATCCTGGCCCTCCGTAGCATCCAAGGCAGACAAAGAGGTGAGAGACTGGCGTTGGGTGGCGCCAGCGTGTGAGCCCGTCACGGAGTTGCACGCGTGTGTGTGCATGCATGTGTGTGTGTCTGTGTGTGCGTGACGAAACATTTGTGCATCACATCAGGTAAAGCTCTCTCTACTTCTGCCACATCCAGAGCTCAAGGGTGGCCCGGCATGAGTTAAGGCTGTTAGATTTTGGAGATCTCACCTTTGAAACGCACTCAGCACTCCGCACTTAGGAAACCCAGTATTTCCACACCATAGATCGTATCGGAGGGAATTGCGCTACGTGGCGCATAGCGTCTCCGTATGCTTAGTGGCCATGGGTCCAATTGGCCTTCGAGGCTGGTCTCACTTTTGGGGGGAGCCCTTGGGACTCTTCCAGCCCCATAGCAGCAATGTTGACTGGGCTGGATCCTCATGCAGAGCCGGTTCTGTAGGGAGAGCACATCACAGACACCTCCCGTCTTCCCACCAACCAGAAGAGGGCGTGTCCTGTGGTCACTTTCCCTGCATCATTCACGATCCATTAGGTGATTTGTGTAGCCTTATGAGCAAGACAGGCTTGGCTTGAGTAAAATACACAAAAGTTTTATTCAAACACCCTTCCTACCCCACCCTCCGGAAAAAGATAAAATGTCAGTCGCATTTATAATTTCGGAAATCCCAGCCAGGTGCAGTGGCTCACACCTGTAATCCCAGCAGTTTGGGAGGCTGAGATGGGCAGATCTCTTGGGTCCAGGAGTTCAAGACCAGCCTGGGCAACATAGATTTTGTGTTCTTTTGATCTACACAAAAATCAAAAGATGAGCAGGCGTGGTAGCATGTGCCTGTGGTCCCAGCTACTTGAGTGGCTAAGGCGGGAGGATGGCGTGAGCTCAGGTCACGGTGGAGGCTGCAGCGAGCCATGACTGAGCCACTGCATTTCAGCCTGGGCAACAGAATGAGAGCCTGCCTCAAATTTAAAAAAAAAAAAAAAAAAAAAAAAAAAAAAATTTCCTTTCTTATTTAAGACCAGGGGATCAATGTGCCATGTCAACAGAGCTGGAGAGAGGGCATTTCATCAGACGTATTTGAAACACCCTGAAATTTAGACTCAAGCAGAGCAGGGAGAGGTTTTGAACAGCATCAGTTTGCACCGAGAACATGCAGTGTTTTATGAGGATGTTAACCGAAATGGAATGTCTCTGGATGATTAATGTGAGCTTTGTTCTGGGGGCTGGCGGGTGATCCTCCTTCAAGGCAGTCCCCCCATCCCTTGGACCTCCCTGGCCCTGGCGCCGCAGGTCACTCCTGAGGTTTCCCCGATCTCCTTTTGCAGCAGACCTATGGCCTCTGTGGGCTGGTCAGCCAGGGAAGGGCCTCTCAGAAGATTCTAGAAACTCCCGAGTTGCACAGGCAGCCCTGAGCCCTTTCTTTAGTGACAGGCGGCTCAGATTTCATGTCACACAGCCCATATCGTCAACACCACCATTCCCCTGATTGTTTTGTTCTTACCACACTTGTTTTTCAACAGAGAATCCAGGCCAGAGCCTGAACAGACTATTTCAGGAAGTACCGAAACGAAGAAATGGGTCTGAAGGTATGTCGCAGGCAGGTGTTTTCTTTGCAGTCAGTAACCTAGGGAAGCAGCATGTCCTTAGCTGTGTATTTGGGTTAAAACTATGCCATGTGATTCTGGCCTGGAACCTGATGGAAAAACAGCTAGTAAGTATAAAACAAGGCACGGGTTCAACCACACCCAGCCCCTTCCTCCTGAGCTGCCTGCCTTCTCCTAAGCACAGGCAGGGGTAAGAAGTGGCATCCACCAAGCTAAGCCCCCCAAGTCTGAATCCCAGCCCACTCCAGATCCTAATTACCCGGTCCGCTATTTCTCAGATGCAGGTGAAAGAATAACAGCAGTTGCTCTGAGAAAAGGCAGGTGACCCCATCACATTAAATACTGCTGCTTCCTTGTATTTTTAACTCGGAAACACACTCGAGGTCCCACGTACTGGATGCAGCCCACATCATCCCGGTGGCAGACTTGTTTTTAAACGGTGGTATGCTTGTTTTGAATGCAGTGGTTCCTATTTAGGAAGGCAGTGAGAAATTAAACTATCCGGGCAGCTTCCGGAAAGAGCTGGGGCCGGCCGCTGGGCCACCGTCAGTTTATCTCATCTGCAGGTGTGCCTGCACCAAACGTCACCACGTGGCCGACAGAATCCACCCTCACCCCTTAGGAATTTCCGCAGGTTCCTATCCTTGTTTGTAAATTTTACATTTACAAAGACATTATAATGTGATCATAGATGCAAACAATTTTTTAAGTTTAGCCTGTCTTTTTTCACCCTGTGCTTCCGAATGATTGATAGACAATCAGCCTCAAACCCTCTGCCCTCCTTTCCCGTTGATCCTGTGTGGGACACCAGCCTCCAGTAAATATCCCACCCCGAGGATAGTCAGTCCCAAGCCACAGCAGTTGCTCCTAAGTGACTCAGGAAAAACATTCCCTTTTAATCACTCACCTTTTATATATATATATATATATATATGGATCAAATGATCGGTCCTCCCGGGTACTAACCCACGGGTGGTGTCTGGCTCTGGCAGAGTAACCTTGACCATAAGGTCAACTGAGCAGGAAACCCCTCCTGCCCGGTGTCGCTGTGAAGTCACACTCATAGCAAACACAGGCCACTGGGAGGCCACATCTGCCTCCTTGTGTCACAGGCCTCCACGCAGTGGGGCTGTTTATCGGAATGATGTCATCATGCAGCGCTGACTTCCATCCAAAGTTTGGGTTTGATGTCATTGGTGCAACTTCTCCCCGCAGGTAACATCACCACCCGGATCCGAGCCTCCGAGACTGGCTCCGATGAAGCCATCAAGTCCATCCTAGAGCAAGCCAAGCGGGAGCTCCAAGTGCAGAAAACTGGTACAGCTTCCATTTCTTCACTCACTGTCTTCCAAACTTAATTAAGAGAATTGTCATGAGTGCTCTGGTCAGCGGTAATTAACTATTTTTTTTTTTTTTGAACAATAATGAACGCCTGTTCTCAAGCATTTAGGCGCATAGAGAGAAGCAGGTCTGTGTGATCTGCATTTACCTAATAGTTACCTTTTTTTTTTTTTTTTTTTTTTTTTTTTTTTGAGATGCAGTCTCGCTCTGTTGCGAGGGGCAGTCTCAGCTCACTGCAACTCTGCCTCCCAGGTTCAAGCGGTTCTCCTGCCGCACCCTCCCGAGTAGCTGGGACTGTGGGCACATGCCACCATGCCCAGCTAGTTTTTGTGTTTTTAGTAGAGACAGCTTTCATCATGTTGGCCAGGGTGGTCTCAAACTCCTGTCCTCCAGTGATCTGCCCACCTCAGCTTCCCAATGTGCTGGGATAACAGGCATGAGCTACTGTACCTGGCCCCTTGTTGGAATTATTCCCAGAAATTATACTCCTCAGCTTTGACAGAACCACTTGCATTTCAGAATATAGCACAGGAAAATGAATACTAAGTATAAAAATTTTCAGGGGCCAGGTGTGGTGGCTCACATCTGTAATCCCAGCATTTTGGGAGGCCAATGGGGGAGGATGGCTTGAGTTCAGGAGTTTTAAGACCAGCTTGTGCAGCACAGTGAGACCTTGTCTCTTAAAACACTAGCCAGACACAGTGACATGCACCTGTGGTCCCAGCTACTTGGGAGGCTGAGCTGGGAGGATTGCTTGAGCCAGGGAGATGGAGGCTACAGTGAGCCATGATCATGCCACTGCACTCCAGCCTGGGCAACAGAGTGAGATCCTGTCTCTTTAAAAAAAAAAAAGAATTCTCGGCCCAGGCACGGTCATTCATGCCTGTAATCCTGGCACTTTGGGAAGCCAAGGTGGGCGGATCACAAGGTCAAGAGATCAAGACCATCCTGACCAACATGGTGAAGCCCCGTGTCTACTAAAAATATAATAATTAGCTGGACGTGGTGGCACATGTCTGTAGTCCCAGCTACTCAGGAGGCTGAGGCAAGAGAATCTCTTGAACCTGGGAGGTGGAGGTTGCAGTGAGCTGAGATCATGCCATTGCACTCCAGCCTGGGCAACAGAGTGAGACTTCGTCTCAAAAAAAAAATTGTCAGGGAAAGGAGGTCCAGGGGGGCGTTTTCACTGACTCCCCCTTTATTGCCCTCCACACTAGTGTGTACCACGGGCCACCAGGTCATCGAGCGACAGCCTCAGGGCCTGGTTCTTGATTCAGACGAGATGCCTGAATGTTATCACTGACAGGGGATGTGCTGGGGAAATACACAGTGTGGTTCTCCCAAATAACCCAGAGTTTGCGGTAGGTCAAGTTAGGGTGAGAAGTGTGTCCCCAGCTGAAGGGGGCCACCCCGCCACAGTCTCACCCCTTCCTCCATGCAGCAGAGCCAGCCCAGCCTTCCTCCGCATCCGGCAGCGGGAACTCCGATGATGCCATCCGCTCCATCCTGCAGCAAGCCCGCCGGGAGATGGAGGCCCAGCAGGCCGCCCTCGACCCCACCTTAAAGCCGGCACCGCTGTCCCAGAGTGACATCACCATCCTCACCCCCAAGCTTCTGTCCACCTCGCCCATGCCGACCGTGTCCACCTACCCGCCTCTCGCCATCTCCCTGAAGAAGCCCCCCGCAGCTCCCGAGGCGGGTGCCTCTGCTCTGCCGAACCCCCCGCCCCTCAAAAAGGAGGCCCAGGACACCCCCGGGCTGGACCCCCAGGGAGTGGCTGATTGTGCACAAGGGGTCCTGAGACAGGTGAAAAACGAGGTGGGCCGCAGCGGCGCATGGAAGGATCACTGGTGGAGCGCGGTGCAGGTGCAGCCGGAGAGAAGGAACGCCACCGCCTCCTCCGAGGAGGCCAAGGCCGAAGAAGCGGGCAGCGGGAAAGAGAAGGGCGGCGGCGGCAGCAGCGGTGGCAGCCAGCCTCGGGCGGAGCGAAGCCAGCTCCAGGGACCTGCGTCGTCAGAGTACTGGAAGGAGTGGCCCAGCGCAGAGTCCCCGTACTCCCAGAGCTCAGAGCTGAGTCTGACTGGGGCCAGCCGCAGCGAGACACCGCAGAACAGCCCCCTGCCATCCTCCCCGATCGTGCCCATGTCCAAGCCCACCAAGCCCTCGGTCCCCCCGCTGACCCCTGAGCAGTACGAGGTCTACATGTACCAGGAGGTGGACACCATCGAGCTCACCCGGCAGGTTAAGGAGAAACTGGCCAAGAACGGCATCTGCCAGAGAATCTTCGGGGAGAAGGTAAGGGATCTGATCAGGGGCTTTGGTTCTCCTGTCTCCTCTCCTTGCTGAGGACCAAGTGTCTATCCCAGAGCCCGTGGCCATCACCCATTTCGACTCACCCAAGAGTGGAGCATAAGGAATCCTTCGCTCCCAGTCTTCCCAGGGTATGGCTGGTGAACGTTCCAGCCCCTGATCCCATTTGCTGATCCCCGACTGCAGCCAGGTTCTGCACTCGGCCCCTCGCCTGTGTGCTACCCTTTTGACCTGTCAGTTACACTGGTAGGCGGATGATTAAAGTCTCCATTTGACAGGGAGGGACACCAAGGCTTAGGGAAGTTGACTACTTGCCCCAAGCTGGCTGGCAGCCGAGTCCACATCCAGCTTTTGCTGCCAAGGGGAGCCGAGAGACACCCCTGTGGGCTGCTTTGGCCGAAAAAGATCTCATCCGATCACCGCATAGAGGGACGACCAGCACTCAGAGGGCCGAAAGGGACTTACAAGAAAAAGCTGCAGAGAGCATCATTGTTCCTTTCTTGTGTGACTCTTGGATATTGTTCAGCCAGAGAGGTCAAGCAGTCAGCGCAGGGACACACAGCTTAGGGATGGCCCCCGCAGGGTGGCCCATGTTTCCCTACCATCCTTCCCTGGCCCAGGAAGGTGTGATCATGCACGGACGAGCTTCCGGGCCTTTCTGTTCTTGGCACTTTCCTGGTCATTGAGATTCAGGAGGATGAGGGTTAACTGTGCCTGCCAAATCTAAAGCAACCATCATGCCCCAGTATCATTTAATTTATTTAATTTTTGAGACAGAGTCTCGCTCTGTTGTCCAGGCTAGAGTATAGTGATATAATCTCAGCTCACGCCACCTCCCCTCCACCTCCCTGAGGGTTTAAGTGATTCTCCTGCCTCAGCCTCCCGAGTAGCTGGGATTACAAGTGCCCACCACCATGCCCAGCTAATTTTTGTATTTTTAGTAGAGACAGGGTTTCACCACGTTGGCCAGGCTGGTCTCAAACTCCTGACTTCAAGCGATCCTCCTGCCTTGGCCTCCCAACCCCCTATCATTTTAGATTAAATAATGGGGTGCTGAATGGAATGAGGAGCATCCCTCCCCTAAAAGGCACCTTCCTGAGGGGGCACATGGCTGAATCAGTAGGGACAATCCCACACTCCCCCCGCATAGCCAGGGTCCCTACACGCGCCATCCTGCACTCCCCGCCCCGCCTTCCACTCAGTGTTTATCGTATGCTGTGCCGTGAATCTGGGTGATGTCCAGGGGCCAGCTTTGCCCTGATTTTGCAAAAGGTGAAGGGGGGCGACTAGAAATGAGGATCAGTATTTCAAGCCCCTTGAGATTTCTAGTTCAGTGTTACAAAAATACCATCTGAGAACATTGAAATAGACATTCGTGCTCATGCCTTAAATTTAGCAGAGACTTAATAACATTGAACTTGTTTGGCCCGTGAGTGCAGTTTTATTCTGGAACTTGAGAACTTTTCAAAAGAGTGATCGGATGCAGCCCCTAAATATCCCTGGGCTGCATCTGTGTCCTGTGGGGGGTGTTTGTGGCTATACATATGTATGGCCATCTGGGAGCGTCAGGAAACTCGGGTGCGTACACGCAACTCGGCCATCATCTGTGGCGGGATGTCACTCCCAGGCCGGCTCCCCGGGTCCCGCCTGTTCCCCTCTGGGCCCCTACCTTTGATCAGGATGTGATCAGAGCAAGCAAACCTTTCAAAATGGTGGCCTGGCTCGGCGTTTGCAGAGGACACCAGGTCCCCCCATCCCACTGGCACCACTGCCCCACCTCTGGAGGGTCCTGTCCTGGCACCTTGGCCTTCCTCGGTGCCACCAGGCAAAGAGCAAGGTACTTATACACACCTCCTCCGCAGAGTGTCAGGATGACAGCCTGCAGTCTTGGCAGGATCAAGAGCCTAGGACGAGAACCTCTTCCCTCCCTGAGAGCTACGAGCTGTGGCTATAACCATGGCTCCCCCAAGAGTCCCCCTGTGCAGGGGCCTCAGCCCACCGCAAGGTGCCACCACCACCAGGCCATGGTTCCGTGCTCAAAAGTCAGCACTAGACACGCCCTCTGTGTGTTTCATGTGCATTACAGCAGCGTCTATGGCATTGTGCTCATACCCAGTCACTGATGGCCGTGTGTGTTTGCTGCCACTCCAGGTGCTGGGCCTGTCCCAGGGCAGTGTCAGTGACATGCTGTCCCGACCGAAGCCGTGGAGCAAGCTGACGCAGAAAGGCCGAGAACCCTTCATCCGGATGCAGCTCTGGCTGAATGGCGAGCTGGGCCAGGGTGTTCTACCCGTCCAGGGCCAGCAGCAAGGGCCAGGTAATGGGGGTCCTGCCACAGGAGAGGGGCTGCCCCCACTGTAGCAAAGACCTGGTCACAGCAGCCCCCCCTGGACTATGCAGAGAGGGAGGAGGGAATTTCTGCCCCAAGAGGTGGCCCGCCACACCTCCCCCCACGCTGTTTACTGGTGCTGGGGGATAGAACCGTTCCCTTCCTCCACAGCCTGTCACCATCGGCCTGACTGTAGTGTTCAGGAGAGAAGATCGTGCCTGTCTAATTTTATAAGCGGCAGAAAATGAGTTACCAATTTAAAAAATGCTGTTTGTACATAAATACAGGTAAAAGTCAAGTAGCTAAATCAGGGAGGGAGTCAGGAAAGAAAGTCAGCCAAAGGTACTAAAGCGGAAAATGTCACAGGCGAATGCTTTCACCTGCTCCCAGCCCAGGGGCCTGGCCTTGCAGCAGCAGCGCCTCCCTGCCCTGCGGGTCCCTGTGCCTGCCCCTCCCCAGGAGGAGCGGGCTCTTCCCCTGGGCCTTGCCACCCTCAGTTAGGAAGCCAGAAGCCCTGGACTTCATTCCTTCCTTTAATTGCAACCTTTTTCTACCCTAGTACTCCACTCCGTGACATCGCTCCAGGACTCCCTGCAGCAGGGCTGTGTCAGCTCAGGTAAGCAGCCGATTTCTATTGCTTTCGCATGAAATGTCTCACTGCCTTTTCTGTTGTCCCGTCCTCTGGTCTGTCCCCTGGAGGCTTCCGCGTTCTGGATTTGGGGAGCTGAAATACGGCCTCGTATCTGCAAACGGGGTCCCTGTCCGTGTCAGTTTCTAATGGAGAGCGAGCCTACAGTGCGTGGAGGGACGCTGCTAAGGTTCCCATGCCCAGTGTCATCCTTCATCCGCCCAGAGCCTTGTGTCTTGTGTTCAGGGCTGTGGTCTGAGAGACAGATTCCCTACTCGGCAGGCTTACTAAGTCTGATGGGAAGGGACAAAGCACGGGCACATGTCACTCTCCCGGCGGGGTCGTGTCGGGGGACTTCTTGTCTATCCAGAAGACATCCAGGCAGCCCCCGAACAGGCAAACCAGGAGCTTGGAGCTTGAGCAGTGGGAAGGGTAGGGTGGCAGAAAGGAAATGGCCAGGAGGCCCACGAAGACGGCTCAGGTGTGAACGGATGGAGAGCTGGGGACTGAGGTCAGAGCGTGGGAGCAGGTGGCGGCAGCGGAGGGTGGTAGCTGCAGGCTGAGAAGCTCGGCTGCTTCCTGTCTGCATTTCACAGCCCCGAGGTCTCTGGCCAGACTTGTTCTCTTTGCCACACAGTGCCTGGACACAGCCCACCGAGGCTGACCCAAGGCCACGGCTCCCAGGCTCCCCCCTGCGTGCCCCTGCCTCCCCCTCATGCGCCGAGCCCACACTTGCAGCCGAGGTTTTCACGGGCTTTTCTAAAAGCCTGGCTTTTAGAAACAGCCTGCACTGTGAGCTGGTCCTCTTTTTCCCTTTCTGTATTTTTCTAAACATGTCGATTTGTCTCCATATCCCATTGATTCATTGAAAACACAAACAAAGCTAACAGGAGCACGAAGCCCGCCAGCTTGCCGCAAGCTTCACGCGGGGAACATGTGTAGCGTGGGGAACAGCTGGGTGGCGGCGGCTGCTGCCTCTGCAAGATCCCCAAGCCAGCACACAGATGCAGCCGGAGCGCCTCGGTGGCACCTCAGTCCCCAGTCGAGAGTTCTGTATGTTGTCCATGTTCTGATTTGATTCTGACCAACGTGGAGGTCAGGAGGCTGTGTCTTGCCCGCTCTGTGGGTCTTCATGACTGGACCTCTAGGTAGGGTGGGGGTCCATCGGGAGAAGGAATCACTCACTCTGGCTTTGCCAATTTAATTAGGAAGTACCAAGAACTCATCCAGCACTGGCTCGAGTTCAGAATACTTCAGGGAGCATAATGGGCGTAACTGTTCGTGCTGGAGTTTTACGGACGTCTGCATGGAAAGTTAGTCTTGACCCCCCTGCTCCAACAGGAAGTTGGCCTTCTTTAAACTCATGAGAGTATTTGAGTCCATTGAGGCAGGACTGAACTTGGCAGAGAGAGACTAACATTTTCCAGATCAAAACCTCTCATAAGCCAGGTACAGTGGCTCACGCCTGTAATCCCAGCATTTTCAGAGTCTGAGGTAGACGGATCACCTGAGGTCGGAAGTTCAAGACCAGCCTGGCCAACAGGGTGAAACCCCATCTCTACCAAAAATACAAAAAAAAGTAGCCTGCGTGTTGGCGGGCACCTATAATCCCAGCTACTCAGGAGACTGAGGCAGGAGAATCACTTGAACCCAGGAGGTGGAGGTTGCAGTGAACTGAGATCAAACCACTGCAGCACTCCAGCCTGGGTGACAGAGCAAGACTCCATCTCAAAAAAAAAAAAAACCTTGTTCCTACATAAAACAGGAAGTCTCCCTCAGTGCCAGGCCTGCTAACAATCAGTGCCAGAAGAAACTTCTCTGTGACGTAACAGATCCTTGAAGAATGACGTTTTACTTTGTATTGTAACAGTCGGCACCGTGCTGAAACGTTCGTACAACGGTCACATTTCAAACCTAAGAAAAACATGCTTGGCTCCTAAGAGGAATGTAAATGGTATTTGTAAAATATCGATTTTCTTTATAGAATCAAGTCGGTTAAGACTACTAGGGAGTCTTGCATATTGGAAGCAGGAGAGAGAAAAAGGCTTCGAGCCCCTGGATAAAACTGAAAAGGGTGTGGAAGTTTTCAGTGGTTTTTGTGAAAAGGCGACACATGGGTCTATCTCCTCTGCCCCGTGTCATTCCAGCAAGAGGGGAGGTTGAGCTCAGATCACCTACCCAACACCCTGAAGTCAGGAAAGCCACCAGCAGAAGCAAAAATCATGACTAGGGAGAAAAATGGAAAAATATTTCCTATATTGCAGGAAAAATTTTTGTTTTTTTGAAACAGAGTCTCGCTCTGTCACCGAGGCTGGAGTGTGGTGGCATGATCTCAGCTCGCTGCAACCTCCACTTCCCGGGTTCAAACAGTTCTTCTGCCTCAGCCTCCCGAGTAGCTGGGACTCCAGGTGCCCACCACCACGCCTGGCTAATTTTTGTAGTTTTAGTAGAGATGGGTTTTCACCATGTTGGCCAGGCTGGTCTTGAACTCCTGACCTCAGGTAATCTGCCCACCTCAGTCTCCCAAAGTGCTGGGATTACAGGTGTCAGCCACCATGGCCGGCCAGGAAAATTTTTTTAAATTGTATAGCATAATGATGGCTAAGCAAAAATGTTTCTCTGGAAGGAAGGCCTTGCCAGGAAGAAAAGAGATTATCATATGGCTTTCCTTGTCTGAAACTTTACTATCAGAGGTTACTTTTCAAGAGAGTTTCACACAGTGGCTCATGCCTGTAATCCCAGCACTTTGGGAAGCCAAGGCAGACAGATCGCCTGAGCTTAGGAGTTCGAGACCAGCCTGGGCAACATGGTGAAACCCTGTCTCTACAAAAAATGCAAAAATTAGCCGAGTGTGGTGGCACACACCTGTAGTTCCAGCTTCGTGGGGGACTGAGGCAGAAGGATTGCTTGAGCCCAGGAGGTTGAGGCTGGAATAAGCCAAGATCACACCACTGCACTCCAGGCTGGGTGACAGAGGGAGACCCTGTCTCAAAAAAAAAGAAAAATCTATATTTGCGGTATATAGATGTGCATGTGTGTGTGTGATGGAGTCTCTCTCTGTCACCCAGGCTGGAGTGCAGTGGCACGATCTCAGCTCACTGCAACCTCCACCTCCTAGGTTCAAGCGATTCTCCCACCTCAGCCTCCCAAGTAACTGGGATTACCTGCATGCACTACCACACCCAGCTAGTTTTTGTATTTTTAGTAGAGATGGGGTTTCACCATCTTGGCCAGGCTGGTCTCGAACTCCCGACCTCAAGGTGATCCACCCGCCTCAGCCTCCCAGAGTGCTGGTATTACAGGCGTGGGCCACTGTACCTGGCCCAATATATGGAATTTAATTTAGAAAAATAGAGCTACTTTCTAATAGTGGTTGTTAGTAAATCCTTGGGACGAGGGACAATGAGATTCTCTAGAATCTTCCTTGATAGTGACTCTGTGGAAACTTTCAGCATTGCTGCCCCGAAGCAGGGAAGCGAGCCTCTGTTCTAAGATTGCTATAAGATTCCGATACCCTGTTCCTCCCATGGCTACCTCGGAATCCTTTCAAGGGGCCCCCAACCCAGAGGATGCTCTGTCCTTGGTGGTAGCTCCTTCCGTTCCATGCCTTGAGCAGCTCGCTGTGGTAGAAGCAGGTTTCTGCAGGAGGGTCATTGCAAGCCTAGCTTGGCTTCTTCCAGAATCTTGGTGAGAAACGATCAGTGCTTGAGATTCCAGGCCTCGAAGGTGGACTGGTGGTTGGATGTCCCTCCCAGCCTAGGTACTGTGGACAACTTGCTCAGCCAGCCGCAGCCCTGCAGGAAGGGAAGCGGGCTTACAGCGGAGACCGTGGGGGCCGCTGGCTCTGTGCTCTGTGCTCGGTTACCATGGCGATCAGGTGCCCTGCACTAGAGTGGCCTCGCCCATCTGAACAGTGAGCTGCTGGCCCAGGAGTCTGTTTTCCTCACTAAAGAACTCCCACCGGCCTCTTCCTGCTGGACTCTGTTGCCCCATCAGTCCCTCCGTTTTCTTTAATGACTCAGATGCCAAACTGGCCAAAAAGGAGAGAGAAACTGACATTTCATTCATGTCATTGCGTTTTCCTCTTGGCAGATACAACTGGCTCTCAGTGTTCCTCTGAGAATCCGGGCATGGGGGTGACGGCCTTGGGCGTTAAGGAAATTTGATGCCATTTGTAACGAGCAGCATCACTAGTGATCCGCTACCTTTTCTTCGACGCTGTTGAGGCCTTGAAAAGGCTTTAGGTGCTGGGCCCGGTGGCTCACCCCTGTAATCCCAGCACTTTGGGAGGCTGAGGCAGGTGGATCACGAGGTCAGGAGTTCAAGACCAGCCTGGCCAACATGGTGAAACCCCGTCTCTATTAAAAATACAAAAAATTAGCCAGGCATGGTGGCACACACCTGTAATCCCAGCTACTCGAGAGGCTGAGGCAGAGAATTACTTAAACCCACGAGGTGGAGGTTGCAGTGGGCCAAGATCATGCCACTGCACTCCAGCCCAGGCAACAGTGCAAGACTCTGTCTTAAAAAATTAAAAATAAATAAATGAAAAAGCTTAGGGTGAGCAGTAGGTTCCATGCCAGTCATGAGTAACTTTTTTCTTCTTTTTGAGACTCTGTTGCCCAGGCTGGAATGCAGTGGTGCAGTCTCGGCTCACCACAACCTTTGCCTCCCAGGTTCAAGCAATTCCCCTGCCTCATCCTCCCAAGTAGCTGGAACTACAGGCGCAGGCCACCATGCCCAGCTAATTTTTTGTATTTTAGTAGAGACAGGGTCGTCTCAATCTCCTGACCTTGTGATCTGCCCGTCTCGGCCTCCAAAGTGCTGGGATGACAGGTGCAGAAAAATGGCTCTCAAAGGACAAATCTTCAGATCAGTTACCTGTTCACAGATTTCCTGGTGCATTTTAACTTTCTACAAATACTTTTGTGTTGACTTCTTGCAAAATGCTCAGCATCTCAGGGGACAAAGCGGGGTGTAGTTATAACCAGGGTCGTCTTTGGTCTGATTTGGAAAACGTCGTTTGGAGATGGAGTTGCAGGCGGTCCTTGGGGACTGATTCTGCAAGTGCCTTTTGACTGCCCATCATTCTCGGACGTCACTCTGCTCAGCCACAGCGTGTTCATAGTGGAGAAGGTTGGGGCTCATTCAGGCTTGTGTTCTCAGACTGTGGCCTGCTTATCATTTAGCAATTTAATTTATCTTATCCTATTTATTTTATTTTTTATAGATAGACGGGGTCTCACTCTGTTGCCCAGGCTGGAGTACAGTGGCATGATCATAACTCACTGCAGCCTCAATCTCCCAGGCTCAAGCAGTCCTCCTGCCTCGGCCTCCCAAGTAGCAGAGACTACAGGTGCACACCACCACTCCCAGCTGAATTTTTATTTTTTGTAGAGATCAGATCTCTCTATGTTGCCCTGGCTGGTCTCAAACTCCTGGGCTCAAGCAATCCTCCCTCTTCAGCCTCCCAAAGTACTGGGATGACAGGTATGAGCCACCACGCCTGGACTCTTTTTCATTCCTTGAAACTCATTCCATCGTCACAGTTCCTTGGCATAATTAATCTTTTTGAAGGAGACAAGAGACAGCTCTAGAAGGGAAAGAGAAAAGGGGAAAGGAAAGAATGATCCTGGATCCAACATTACTCATTACATTACGGGCAGGAAGAAAGGAGAGCGTTCTCCCCAGGGCACTCTGCTTTATAACTTTTTTTTTTTTTGAGACAAGGTCTCACTCTGTCACCCAGGCTGGAATACAGTGGCACGATCTCAATTCACTGCAGCCTTGGACTCCCAGGTTCAGGTGATCCTCCCACCTCAACCTCTCAAGCAGCTGAGATTATAGGCATGAGCCACCATGCCCAGCCGGGAATTGATTTTGTTTTTTTATTTCTTGAGATGGGGTCTCGCCCTGTCACCCAGGCTGGAGTGCAGTGACACAGTCACAGCTCAGTACAGCCTCAACTTCTGAGACTCAAACAATCCTCTCTCCTCAGCCTCCTGTGTGGCTGAGACTTACAGGCACTTGCCACCATACTGGGCTAATTTTTTGTAGAAGTGGGGGTTTATTCTTTTTTTTTTTTTTGAGATAGAGCCTCACTCTGTCGCCCAGGCTAGAATGCAGTGGTGCGATCTCAGCTCACTGCAACTTCCGCTTCCTGGGTTCAAGAAATTCTCCTGGCTCCACGAAATTCTCCTGGCTCAGCCTCCCACCTGCCTTCATGCCTGGCTAATTTTTGTGTTTTTAGTAGAGATGGGGTTTCACCATGTTGACCAGGCTGATCTCAAACTCCTGACCTCAGGCAATCCACCCGCCTCAACCTCCCAGGGTGCTAGGATTACAGGTGTGAGCCACCACACACGTGGCCTTTTATATCCTTCTATTTCCAAATATCGAAGTAAACTGGAGAAGTAGGGGGTCTCTCTGTTGCCAGGGCTGGTCTCAAACTCCTGGCCTCTGAAAGTGCTGGGATTACAGATATGAGCCACCACCCTTGGCCACTCTAACTTTTTAATCTGGGAGCGTTTCATTGCTGTAACTGACAAGCTGCTGGGTCTGCGTTCACACTGGCTTCAGGTGCATTACGGCTCTCCGGGTGGAAGGATGGCCCACTGGCCTTAGATGAATTGTGAAATACCCGGCTCTTTTCCAGCATGTTAGAAATGTTGGGTTCCAAGCCTTCTCTGCTGCCTGTTCTGTTCCCAGTCAGCCAACAGAGTATCAGTTGCCTCTTTGGGAGTGCAGCTGCTGAAGGCTGTCTCTAACATGGGTGGTCTGACGTGTGCCCCTCTTTTACATGAAGCCGACAGGGCTGTGGGCTGTCCATGACCTTGTGCAGCCAGGAAGTCCCCATGGCCACAGCCCCTATTGAGGACAGGTCCACATTCCTTTTGAATGTGTGTGTGTGTGTGTCATGCTCATGGCTCTTAGCTGGTTCCCACCAGACAGCCCAGGAACATGTGTCCAGGGCTCTTCTGCTTTGAACTCTACAAGCAGATTCTGAAGCAGTGTCCTTGGTAAGCAGTCAGCTCCCCCATGTTCATGGCTGTCAGTGCCAGCGGCATGTGGACAGCATGTTAATGTGGACGGGAGCGGCTGATTGCACCCCTGGAAATTCCACAGCACTGTCTAAAATAGGCAGGGGCTGGGTGCCGTGGCTCACGCCTGCAATCCCAGCAATCTGGGAGGCCGAGGTGGGTGGATCACGTGAGGTCAGAAGTTTGAGACCAACCTGGCCAATGTGGTGAAACCCCATCTCTACTAAAAATATAAAAATAAGCCAGGCGTGGTGGCACGCGCCTGTAATTCCTGCTACTCAGGAAGCTGACGTAAGAGAATCGCTTGAACCTGGGAGATGGAGGCTGCAGTGAGCCGAGATCACACCATTGCTATCATAGTGGGGCTCTGATAGTGCCACTGCACTGCACTGCAGCCTGGGTAGCAAAGCAGGACTGTGTCTCCCCACACCACCAGAAAAAAGAATACATCTTCAGTTGGAGACATTAAAGAATCAGCTTTTCGGCTGGGCATGGTGGCTCACATCTGTAATCCCTGCATTTTGGGAGGCTGAGGCAGGTGGATCACCTGAGGTCAGGAGTTCTAGACCAGACTGGGCAACATGGTGTGATCTCGGTGTGATATAAAAATTAGCCAGGTGTGATATAAAAATTCGCCAGGCAACATGGTGTGATATAAAAATTCGCCAGGCCTGGTGGCACGCACCTGTAATCCCAGCTACTCGGGAGGCCGAGGCAGGAGAATTGCTTGAACCTGGAAGGCGGAGGTTGCAGTGAGCTGAGATCACACCATTGCACTCCAGCCTCCTGGGCGACAAGAGTGAAACTCCATCTCAAAAAAAAAAAATTCTTGCTGAGCTAAGATGCAAAGGATCTGGCTTGTGCCGCCGCAAGCCCTTCCAGAGTAGGTGAGGCAGGCTGTGTGAAGGCAGCGTGGGAGGGCCAGGCTGACAGGAACGAGGCTGCAGGGGGCCACCCTGAGAGCCACAGGAGGAAGGGCAGATGCGATTCTCAAAAGCTCCTTGATGTTCAACGTGTCAGGATCACTTGGGGACCTTGCCGGGAAGCCCCTCTGTCACTGTCCATGACCTGCATGTTCAGTTCCCCAAGCTTCTCCAGATGCTGTGGGATTCACGATATGGGGACTGGCCACGTGTCCCTAGAACCAGCACCCTGTGACATTTACGCAGGAGAGCATGGGTGTGCGGAGGGCCTTTTGCTCCTGAGACAGCCCAGCCTAGGGGACCCTGCACACACAGCTCCTGCACAGGCGCCCCGGGCAGCCAGCGTTGAGTACCGCAGCCCACTTTAGGTTTTGTTTCGAAGCAACAAACATCGCTGCCATCCAGCGAGCAAGGCGGCCCACACAGGCTGCCAGCGCCACCCCAGCACCCTGCATTCCCACTCCGGGCACCACCCGTCATATACCCTTGCTGACGGCTGCTTTGGCAGAACTCGGCCCCCAAAGTCTCTGTTCCTAGAGCAGAATTTGTCCCTGTGCCTCACCCAAAGACAGGGGAGAAGCCATAGCCCAGAGTCACAGATTTATTTGACTTTTTGGTTTTTATTATGATTTGCAGGATTTTTTCCAAGAAATAAAATCACCGTAGTTACAAAATACAAGCATTGAAACCTACGATCTTTTTAAGAAATCAGTTGCTGGCCCGCTCTCATCATCCTGCCACCACACCCAGCTAATTGTTTTATATTTAGCAGAGACGGTGCTTCCATGTTGCTCAGTCTGGTCTCGAACTCCTGACAGGTGATCCAGCTCACCTAGGCCTCCCAAAGTGCTGGGATTACAAGTGTGCACCACCGCACCCAGCCACGTGTCTGCCTTTAAAACAGAATCTGGTCTAATCTTCCCATCTCCTTTGGTGGGGATTGTCCCTCACGGATGGAGCAGGGGTCTCCTGGCACCACAGTCCCCTGAGAGGCGATCCGCGTGTGCCTCTCCAAAGTCTCGACTTCTGTACAAGGCCATTCCATCCTTGGAAGTTGCCTGTTCATTGACCAATTCCGTAAAGTGGACACAAAACCTTGAGCTTCCAGAGTAAGACTGCAAGCCCTAAGTCATAGCTCAGGCCATGTGGGGCCAAGCTAGTATGGAATCAGGCCAAGTAGGCTGTACACAGCCAGCGAGGCTGAGGGGTCACATAACTCTCATTCTTCCCGTCGCTTTCCCTGGACCCTCTGTCCTGGTGCTCCCCGGCTTCCCCTTCTGAAAAGGCCTAGGCAGGCCCAGCCCAGCTTGTAGACGCATCCGGTTCTCTCCCCTTCAGGCTTTCCATAGAAAACAGAATTTACAGCACAGTGGGCATTCAGTACAAGAGGCAAAAGTAGGTCATAGGAGCAAATGAGGACTTCAGTGTTCAGTAGTTGAGGTCTAGGGAAGGAATGAAGAAGCTTAAATGACTGGAAATCCTCAGGTGATTGCGGAAGTGGGTGGTAATAAAACAAGGGCGTGCACGGGCTGGCGTGGTCTCTGTGCCACTCACAGAGCTGACGTCTTTAATCCTTAATGAATAAGTGAGGCTGGGCGTGGTGGCTCATGCCTATAATCCCAGCACTTTGGAAGGCCAAGGTGGGTGGATCACCTGAGATCAGGAGTTCGAGACCAGCCTGGCCAACATGGAGAAACCCCATCTGTACTAAAAATATAAAAATTAGCCAGGCATGGTGGCAAACACCTGTAATCCCAGCTACTCGGGAGGCCAAGGCAGGAGAATAACTTGAACCCGGAATGTGGTCGCAATGAGCCGAGATCACACCACAACAATTCAGCGTGGGCAACAAGAGCGAAACTTCATCTCAAAAAAAACAAAATCAATAAGTGGAAATGGTTCCCTCCTCTCACGGATGAGGTAAACCAAGGCTCAGAAATAGAGATGATTTGCCCCAATCAAGAAGGACGTGGTGGCTGGGCACAGTGGCTGACGCCTGTCATCCCAACACTTTGGGCGGCCGAGACAGGAAGATTGCTTGAGCCCAGGAGTTTGAGACCAGCCTGAGCAACATAGCAAGACCCCGTCTCTACGGGAAATTTAAAATTTAGCTGAGCATGGTGGCGTTCGCCTATAGTCCCGGCTACTTGGGAGGCTGAGGCAGGAGGATTGCTTGAGCCCAGGAGTAGAATCGCATTGAAGCCACGTTTACGAGGTTTGGCCGTTGGAGAATGTAATCCGCCTGGCCTAGGATTCATGGAGTGTCCATGCTGCTTTGAAACCTCTTCTGGTCAAAATTCAGTGAACCCGTACACACTGGACTGAGGTCCTCTCCCTGCGTGCAGCAGGGCAGCCCCGCCCTTCAGCTGTCATAGCCTCCTGTGGCTATGGCAACACTCTGACCCGAGCCGTGCGGACTGGCCAGAGGGACCTGCCCCACTCCCGGCGAGGTGTCAGGAGGGGAGTCCCTTAATGGCATTGCCCAGGATAGAATGGGTGCCAGGCAGGAGGCTTCCACCGGGGCCTCCTCTGGGTTCTGTGTTTACTTCTTCCCTTTGGAGCTGGATTCCTAAATATAGCCCGAGCCTGAATTGGCAGATGTTGGGTTTGTCCTTTCCACGAGGACCAAAATTAGTCTGTCATTTCGCAACTAAATAAAGCAGCCAAACGGCCTTTATACCAACTTTGCAACGAGGAGGTAGTTGGAACATTCTATATGATAAGGAAACTCTCATGGAAGCCGTAGCAGCACCTCTGAACCCAGGCGGCTGAGGAGAGAGGCCACCCGGGCCCCAGAGGGACACTCCTTCATCGCCATCGGACCTTCTCGTTCCTGAGTTAAAGTCAGTTTTGTTTCACATGGCTTAAAACACCTTGTGAATATAGAGAAGAGAATCAATGCTCCCCAGAAATAGCACTCTGAGAGCACAGCAATGGTTACGCCGGCTTTTTTTTTTTTTTTTGGCAGGCAAAGAAAAATCTGTCCAGAGTGCCTGGAGCTGGGTTAGTGCAGGGACTCCCCAGGGGCAGCAGAAAGATGTTATAATCAATTATCACATCATAACACTGATGTATGATAATTACTGAGTGTTTCTCCTGAGATAGTGCTGCATTTGGCTGGGATGCAGTTCCTTCACAGTCCACTGCCTGATTAATATGCAAATAATGGGCTGATTGCATGATGAATGCAGAAATGAGTTCGCTGATAACGTGAGCACCGAAGCGGGAAGATGATAAATTACTTTTACTGACTGTCCTACATTAAGTACTCTTTCTCAACAATTTCATCACAAATTAAGTAAAGCAGTATGGAGAGATTAGGAGGACGTGTAAAATAATGTACCTTAATGGCTTTTCTAATACCGTCGCGGAAGACGAGAACGTCAACCTGGTTCTGCCCAGCACTGCCCCAGGGCCTCGTAGGGCAAATCTGGGCATTGAGTGGAAGACACGAGGCAGCCCACCACACCGACGTGTTCCACAGGTCGCGATCGGCCATGGATTCTCCGAGGAACATTCCATTGCAGCCCAGACATAACCCGCACCCTGGGCCAACAGGCAGCATCGTGGAAGGAGGAGAGGGACAGTCTGCTGTCAGGGCAGACGCAGCATCCTCTGTACAGACGGGCACCCCCAAGCGGCTGTCCACCGTGTGGCTGCAGGAAAGGAACATTTCTGAGCAGCAAGCCTAGAAAACTCAGAAAGAAAACAACATTTAAGACCTCCTGCTTGGGCATAGTGGCTCGTGCCTGTAATCCCAGCACTTTGGGAGGCTGAGGTGGGAGGCTTGCTTGAGGCCAGGAGTTTGAGACCAGCCTGGACAACATGGAGAAACCTCATCTCTACAAAAAACACAAAAATTAGCCAGGCATGGTGGTGTGCATCTATAGACTATGGTCCCAGCTACTTGGGAGGCTGGGGTGGGAGGATCATTGGACCCCAGGAGGTGGAGGTTGCAGTGAGCTGAGATCACGCCGCTGCACTCTACCCTGAGCGACAGAGCAAGACCCCATCTCAAACAACAAACAAACAAAAAGACCTCCTTGACTTCTTTTTAGCTCTTCCAAGTCTCAGAAATCCGGAAAAATTAATTTCACTATCAGAATGGCAATGGGCCTACCAGCCAGAGAACATGACTTGGTAAGGGATGGGCAGGTTTTCCCAAAGCCAAAATTGAACCCTCGAGAAAAAGAGGGCACACATATATAGACACACACACTCGCTCACACACACACATTCACAGTGATTAATCTTTGATTACAGCAAAGCAGCCTAACTAGAGTCTTTGTTTTTCCCATCTTAGTAATATATATTTAGACTGTTTGTATGACATACATTTTGTCTTAACGCACAGGGACGCCTTGATAAGTGTTCGTACACACAGCTGGCTTGGTAATAAGGTTATTGAAGGTAATTTGAAAGCATCATTTCTGAATCAGTATGGATGTCTAGAAAAGCTGGAACAAGGCGAGCCTGTGCCCCTGAAGCAGGGCCATCTGTGTCACCCGGCGTCCCTTCAGCAGTCTGGCCAGACTGGGACTTTACTACCAAAATTGAATTGTAATGTAAGCAGGGTTTTTAATTTTTAATATCTCCGCGCTCTGCTTTTGATATGCTTATTTCCTTAAGAGCTTATAAAAGATACACAAGCCAAATGAGCCAAGAGGGAAAGCGAGTTGACACTGAGTCCCTGGCAGGTCCCCTCCCTGCCCGCGAGTGAGCTCTGGTTCTGCGCTGGTTCCCGCCAGCCACAAGGGCACGTCACCTCTGCAGCTTCTTCCACGTACATTTCAGGCCAACATAGAATTTCTAAGATCATTTCTCCCCAGCGCCCTTTCCCACATTGGGGAGATGAAAGAGGAGAGTAGAGGCCGGGCTCGGTGGCTCATCCCTGTCATTCCACCACTTTGGGAGACTGAGGTGGGCAGCTCATGAGCCTGGCCAACATAGTGAAACCTTGTCTCTACTAAAAATACAAAATTAGCCCGGCAGGGTGGTGTGTGCCAGTAATCCCAGCTACTTGGGAGGCTAAGGCAGGAGCATCGCTTGAACCCTGGAGGCAGAGGTTGCAGTGAGCCGAGATCGTGCCATTGCCCCACAGCCTGGGCAACAGGGCGAGACTCCATCTCAAAAAAAACAGGAGAGAGAGAGAGAGAGAGGAGTAGAAAACCATCCCAGAGGGAGGGAAGCACACAGCGTTGTCTCCTCTAGTTAGAAGAGCCGATGGTCGACTTCTCAGAGTGACTTCTTACTTGTCCCAGACCATGCTGCCTGCACCCCCAGACCCTGTCCGACACTGGCCCCGGCTGCCCTCCCCAAAAACACCCTTGACCCAGGCTCTGTATTTGGTGACCTGCTTGGCAACATCGGCCTCCCACTTAGGTGGCAAGATGTGGGGTCACAGGGTCTGCCTTGCTCACAACTGTGCCCCCACTATCCGGCATGTGGAGGCTTTCCCCATCGTGGAAGGCACAAGGGCCCATCTTTGAGCACCTTAGAAGTTAGCTTTGGGGAGGTAAAATACAAACTGCACCAGTTAAACAACCTTGCTCTAATTGAAGTAGGTTTTCTTTGGTAATAAAGTATTTGGGGTCGGGTATGGTGGCTCATACCTGTAATCCCAGCACTTTGGAAGGTCAGGGCAGGGGGATCACTTGAGCCTGGGAGTTGAAGGCTTGCCTGGGCAACATAGTGAGACCCTCTGTCTCTACAAATAATAATAACAAATTAGCTGGACATGGCAGTGCATGTTTGTAGTTCTGGCTGCTCAGGAGGCTGGGGCAGGGGGATTGCTTGAGCCCGGGAGGTCGATGCTGCAGTAGCCATGATCGCCACTGCACTCCAGCCTGGACAACAGGATGAGACCATGTCTCAAAAGTGAGAGAGAAATAACTTTCGCTCCCGTGTCATTATAGGAGTTTCTTGGGCAAACCTAAAAATATGTATTATTGGCCAGACACGGTGGCTCATGCCTGTAATTCTAGCACTTTGGGAGGCTGAGGCGGGAAGATCACTTAAGTCCAGGATTTCAAGAGCAGCCTGGGCAACATAGTGAGACCCTCGTCTCAACAAAAAGTTTAAAAATTAACCAGGCATGGTAGTGCATGCCTGTTGTCCCAGCTACTCAGGAGGCAGAAGTCAGAGGATCACTTGAGCCTGGGAGGCAGAGGTTGCAGTGAGCCAAGATTGTACCACTACACTCCAGCCTGGACAACAGAGCAAGACCCTCCCTCAGAAATACACACACACACACACACACACAATGGCTACATAGTTGACACACAGACACACCCCAGCACCTACTAGGTACCAGGGACTTTTAGTTCATCTTATCCTATTCTTTAGTCCCTGTAGAGGGTGCGTGCGTGTGTGTGTGTGAGAGAGAGAGAGAGAGAAATAATTGCTCTTCCATTTTATAAAAGAAACTGGCACCCATTGGTGGGGTGGGCATTGATCTTTCCTGAGGTAGGGCAGAGCTACCCACTCCAACCGTTCACACACCCCCATCCTCCTACATAATCTTTCTCAGGGTAGTTCTTTCTGCTGTTGAAAAACAGTGAGTGGATAGATTTGGGGCTGGCGAAGGATGTGCCCAGAGCTTGATGCTGCCATTTGTATGGGCACAGACCTTCCCAAGGGGCAGAAAGCCAACCTTGACCCTCAGAAATTGGACCTTTGCGTTCCCCTGCTGGCATCAGATATGGGCACTCACCTTCTTGGAAAGAAAGCCATTTTGCAGTCTGTCCACGCTGGGTACGTCTCTGCTATTCATCAGTATGTTGTTGAGCTACCTTTGTTTGTTTCGTGGTGGGGAAGTGTCCCGTGGCCCACGAAGGAGGCATGGAAATCTCCCGAGTGTCTCTGTGACATCTGCTAAAGTCGCCACACATTTTGTTTCAAGCTCTTGCTAATCAGTCAAGATGCGAGTCTTACTCAAAAGAAGAATACTCTAGGTTTTCATATGGGCTGCGTCTAACAGAGACGCAGGACCGTTCTGGTGGCGATCCAGGGCTGTCAGCTTCTGCTGCTGGACTCAGAAGCAAGGCTCAGGAACCGAGGAGCCCAGCGTCGCCGCCACCTCTGAGGAAAGCCTTGGTGTTCAGAAATTTCAGAGCTGGTCATACAAGAGGGTCTCATGTTTGTGATCTGAGCCTGTATGACCAAAATACAGGAGGCCAGGTTTGGGCGTGGTGGCTCACACTGTAATCCCAGCACTTTGGGAGTCTGAGGCAGGCAGATCACTTGAGGTCAGGAGCTCGAGACCAGCCTGGCCCACACGGCAAAACCCCAACTCTACTAAAAATACAAAAATTAGCTGGGCATGGTGGTGCACACCTGTAATCCCAGCTACTTAGGACGCTGAGGCAGGAGAAGGGCTTGAACCCAGGAGACAGAGGTTGCAGTGAACTGAGATCGTGCTAGTCTGGGCAACAGAGCAAGGCTCCATCTCAAAACGAACAAACAGGAGGCCAAATGAACATGCTATTCCCTTTTGATGCTGAGGAACTCATTTCTTCTAAATGGACTCCAGACATAAACCCGGAGGGGATGTGATCTCTTCAGAGCACAGGGTCAGCCCAGGAGCAGATCGGGTGCCCACGTCACAATCTGTCCCTCTAAAGCCAGCTAGGAAGCATCCAGACTGGTGCCCACTCTGTTGTGGCTTCTGAAGCCATCAGTGCCAGTGGCTGGCAAGGTCCACAGGCTAGGCAGAGTCTTTCTGCGCCTCCAGGGCTCCTGCCAGCCCCAGGATGCCCACAGTGGGTACTTCAGAGCCTGCCGTGCCTCCTTGTATCTTTCGCCACTCCCTGCCCCCGCCAGGCCCAACCCCTCCCTCGGGCTCTCCTTTCTTCTCCTCCTGGGCTCCTTTGCTGTTTATTATTTGTGGTGGGGTTTTTTTTGTTGTTACTGTTGTTTGTTTTTTGTGGTTTTTTTTGAGACAGAGTCTTGCACTGTCACCCAGGCTGGAGTGCATTGGCGTGATCTCAGTTCACTGCAACCTCCACCTTCTGGGTTCAGGCAGTTCTGCCTCAGCCTCCCGAGTAACTGGCATTACAGGCATGTGCCACCACGCCTGGCTAATTTTTGTATTTTCAGTAGAGACGGGGTTTCACCACATTAGCCAGGCTGGTCTCGAACTCCTGACCTCAAGCGATCCGCCCACCTCGGCCTCCCAAAGTGTCAGGATTACAGACGTGAGCCACCTCGCCCGGCTCCCCTGCTGATTCACACTTACAAGTGCCAGGCCACGACCACCCTCCCCTCTCCCCTAACCTCCTCCCTCCTTCCTCCCACCCTTCCGTACGTGTCTGTCTGTATAGTCATTGGAATTTCCTGGCTTGGCTTGGGCTCAAAGCCGACACCATGGACAGAATGAAAAGTGGTGCATCAGACCAGCCGCCAGTTAAATAATGTTTGGGTTCTTGTCAGAATGTCACGGAGTACCCTGTCATTTTGTTTCAGCAACTTGTCCTTCCGAACGCACAGTTCGCCTTATGGCATGCCAGCAGTAAAAATGTCACTTACAATAATTACTTTTTGGTGAAAATGCTTGCTGACTTCCCACCTTCAAGCTGTTTTTTACACAGTGGGGAGATAATAAGAAATGACTTTATCCTGACTGCTCAAATGAACACTAAATGGAATTTGGGTTATTATTACTGCAGACAGAATCCCGGGTATGGGAATTTCAACAGTGGGTCGGCTGAACCGCAGAGAGATATGTCTCTGAGAGTTACGGCGGGTGCGCGTTTTCAATTGCTCCCATTGAAAAGTTAAGGCAGCTGCTGTTTCCCTGCTGTTTTTGGAATATAATATTTTTCATAATCCTTTTATAGTTCCTGGATGTGTTGTGTATCTCAGAGGGCCTTGAGTCACCGTCTCTGCTTTCTGTAGCTTGCTAACCAAGCTCCTCTTATGCCACATCCAGCGTCTTGTAAAAAAGCAAAAATTAATTCACATAGATCACTTTTTAAATATAACACCTTACTATTGCTGTCAAAGACTGGATGGATGGGACCGTGCAGCGAGGCTTTTAAAATATGCAAATTACCCATTTTCTGTTGCCCCAGTCCTGCAGGCTGTAGAGTCCTTGGAAGCGAGATTTTTGTCTGATTTCTCTCTTATCCCCAAGACACAGAGTAGGTGCTTTAAAAATATATGAGTAGGCCAGATGCGGTGGCTCATCCCTGTAATCCCAGCACTTTGGGAGGCTGAGGTGGGTGGTTTGCTGGAGCCGAGGAGTTCAAGACCAGTCTGGGCAACATAGCAAGACCGCATCTCTCTACATAAAATACAGAAATTAGCCAGCGTGGTAGCACACGCCTGTGGTCCCAGCTACTTGCAGTCACACATTAGCAAGGAGGCTAAGGTGGGAGGATCTCTGAAGCCCAGAAGGTCAAGGCTGCAGTGAGCCATGATCATACCACCGCACTCCAGCTGGGGCAACAGAGCAAGACCCTGTCAAAAAAAAAAATAAAGCGAGAGTGAAATAACGCAGGAATGGTGGTAGGCTGCGATTCACATGGGAATTGGCAGACAGCAGGATCAGTAGAAACATCGAGGTTTTCAACTCCTGATCTGGTTCCGATCCTTGCACCATCTGTGTGACTTTAACGAAGTCAGATTGCCTGTCTGAGCCTAGGTTTTCTCCTCTGGGATATAGGGTGTAAATTTCCACCCCAGAGCCATTAGGACAATTGAATGAAGCCACATGTAAACGCCCTGAGCTCGCTGCTCCATTCACGCCTGGTATGAAATGTGTTTTGGTTCCCTTCCACAATCCCATGAGTAGATGAGCTTTTTGTGACTCATCGTTAAGTCTTGGAGATGCACACATGTCGACGTGGGTTGTAGAAAAGCTGTGCCTGGGAACGCGGGCAGCAGAGTCACTCCGTCACCAACACACACTTGGGTGCAGGATGCAGGCACCGCCAGGTGTACAGGGGCTGTTTAGAATATGGCCCATCCCCCTAGCTCCTGACTGTGTGTCTTGGGACACCATTTTTCTTTTTTTTGAGACAGTCTCACTCTGTTGCCCAGGCTGGAGTACAGTGGCACAAACTCAGCTCACTGCAACCTCCACCCCCCAGGTTCAAGCGATTCTTCTGCCTCAGCCTCTGGAGTAGCTGGGACTACAGGCACGCGCCACCACGCTTGGCTAATTTTTGTATTTTTAGTAGAGATGGGTTTTCGCCATGTTGACCAGGCTGGTCTCAAACTCCTGACCTCAGGTGATCCGCCCGCCTCAGCCTCCCAAAGTGCTGGGATTACAGGCGTGAGCCACTGCGCCCGGCCAGAACACTGTATTTTACCTTTGTAAAATGTGGCAAGTGGCTGGGCACAGTGGCTCACGCCTGTAATCCCAGCACTTTGGGAGGCCAGGGTGAGAAGATCACTTGAGGCCAGGAGTTCAAGGACCAGCCTGGGCAACATAGCAAGATGCTGTCTCTTTTTTAAAGTTTAAAAAAATGTTGAATGTCTTTAAAAAGATAAACGCATCGTACGGGATGTGGCCTTCTGAGTCTGTCACCCACGTGTCTTGTCATGTGCCAGGATTGTGGGAGAAATAGCACTTGGTCATGAGATTTATGTTGGCTGTAGGTCTTTATAGAAACAAACACATTTGACCGGGCGCAGTGGCTCACCCTGTCGGGGTGGCCAGGGTGAGGGGACCCTCTGTGCACTGTCCAAAATACGGTCAATAGAAAAGAAACATTACTTCTTCTTTTCCAAAAATTAGCACATGGAGCCCTGTGATTAAAGCAATATTCTCTGAAAGAGCAAGCTTTGTTCCACTCCATGCAGTTAAAAATAATAATTAAAAAAAGAAAGGGTTGGGTGCGGTGGCTCATGCCTGTAATCACAGCACATTGGGAGGCCAAGGAAGTTGGATCGCCTGAGGTCAGGAGTTCAAGACCGGCCTGGCCAACATGGTGAAACCCCAACTCTACTAAAAATACAAAAACTAGCCAGGCGTGGTGGTAGGTGCCTGTAATCCCAGCTACTCGGGAGGCTGAGGCAGGAGAATTACTTGAACTCAGGATGCAGAGGTTGCAGTAAGCCAAGATCGTGCCACTGCACTCCAGCCTGGGTGACAGAGCAAGACTCCATCTCAAAAAAAAAAAAAAGAGAATGATTTTCTTCCCAATGTGATGTTCTGAGCCTCCCCAGTAGCTGGAATTACAGGCGCCTACCACCACGCCTGGCTAGTTTTTGTATTTTTAGTAGAATTGGGGTTTCACTATGTTGGCCAGCCTGGTCTCAAACTCCTGGCCTCCAAGTGATCTGACCACCTCGGCCTCCAAAAGGTCTTCTGCATTTTAGATTCAGACTCAGAGTAGAGAAACAGAAACAGGCCACCTCCAGCAACCAGCTGCCACATGACGCTTTCACACACCTGGACCTTTCAGGGCTCGGAAAGGGCTTTGATCTCAGGGGTCCTGCCTTTGTCTGTAGTTGCATCCCAGAGCACAGAGAAATACCTGTAACACGAGTGAGCGCCCCTGTTTAGTTCTCCTGGGGGTCCATGATGGCAGAAATCCATGCCACCGGCTCACAGGGAGTCCCTGGAAGAAAGAACAGCACAGCCTGTGAGTTTCACGGCGAGCTCTGCCTCCACCAGCGCCCAGAAGAAAACGAGGAAGTGCCACACGCGGTTTATTAGCCAGGCAGCCGTGGTGCTGACCTTGCTGTGGGTTAAAGGACACAAAACCTGAAAAGAAATCTGTTTATCATTTGGGGAATTCATGCCATCCTTGACAGTATCCGGTGAGCAAGACGGATGATCTGCCAGGCCGGTCCTTCGCATGGCTGAATCACGCCACCCTTACAGTACAATTCCTCTGCCGGCTTCAGACACAAAAATAACATTTGCGGGGTTTTATATCCAGTTCTCTGGTGACCCGGGGGGGTTAGCAGAGAGAAGAAATCTGATTTGTAAGATTCACATTGCCCTAAAGATTTATACGGACCATTTCTGCCTCTTCCGCCTGTCTCTTCTACATCTTTCAAAAGCCAGTTTGGCGTGTGTTTTTCTGTTTCTAACCTGATTTCCCAGGTCAAGGACGCAGCTTTTTGCGATGGTGGAAGTTTATGCGGGTTCAGGATGATACACAGGTTGATCGCTTAAGTTGCAGTTGTTTTATTTGGGGTTTTGCTCTTTCTAGATATGAATACAAAATACTCCTTGTATTTGGAATGTATTTACAGCAGGTTTAGTATATCCTGGATATAGTATGTCCAGAAAAGGACTCACCAGTTAAATGGTAAATTAACATTAAGTTGCTACTATGTGCTGCATTTTCTTTTCAGCCAGGTAACAAGTATTTCAGGGTATCTACTCTGGTGCTGATAGTGACGGAGTGACCTTCTAGGGCCCAAGGGAGAAGGAGCAAGCGTAAGATCCTCTTGGCCAGGCAGAGTGGCTCATGCCTGTAATCCCAGCACTTTGGGAGGCCAAGAAGGGAGGATCACTTGAGGCCGGGAGTTCAGCCTGGGCAACATAGCAAGACCTCATCTCTACAAAATAAAAAACTAGACAGGTGTAGTGGTGCATGCCTTGTAGTCCCAGCTACTTGGGAGGCTGCAGTGGGAGGATTGCTTGAGCACAGGATTTCGAATCAGCCAGGGCAACATAGCAAGACCCCATCTCTACAAAACAGTTTTTTAAAAGACCCTGGGAGCAGAGAGCATGGCCTGAGCCCTCTTACCTGGCACTGTGGGGTCTTACCCTGTGTCTACCTCAGTGGGCATGGGGGGAGGGATCGTGCCAAGACACTGAGCTGGACCAGAGGAGATTCTGGCTTGCAGGCAGGACCTCAGCACGAAGCCACTTTTCCTCCTGGACAGTTTCTATCTGCAGAAATTAGGAAATGGCTGACGTCTTTATCCCAGACATCCCAGAACTGGAATTCAGCCTCTTTCATCAGGTTTTATGGGCTGCTATCAGATTATAGGCCAGAGGGACCACTCATCAGCACAGCCCAGCTGGTATTTCCCACTGGACACTCATAGCAACGCCAGCAAGGCAGAGTCTGGCTTATCCACAGCAGCCCAGTCACTTCCGGCATCAGTTACGGCATGCCTTATACCAGCAAAGAACCTGGTTTTCAGAGCAAGTCCTGAGGTTTGATGTAGAACTCTAAAATGTGTAAGAGCTGGGGCATCAGAGTGGTTGTTCCTCCTCTCCTCGCCTCTAGAGTTGGGTGCTGTGGAGTTCTCTGGTCTTGACAACAAAAAACCAGCTGGGCATGGTGGCATGCACCTTTGGTCCCAGCTCCTCAGGAGGCCAAGGCGGGAAGATTGCTTGAGCCCAGGAGGTCGAGGCTGCAGTGAGCTGTGATTGCACCACTGCACTCCAGCCTGGCCCACAGAGCAAGACTCCCTCTCCAAAAAAATAGAAATAAACCACCCTAGGTCCTGAGCCCCACAGTGCTGGGAGACCAAAAGCTATGGCCATATGTTTTCTCATATTTTTTTTTCTTTTTTGAGATGGAGTGTCACTCTGTGTCACCCAGGCTGGAGTGTGGTGGTGTAATCTCGGCTCCCTGCCTCCTCCATCTCCCGGGTTCAAGTGATTCTCCTGCCTAAGCCTCCTTAGTAGTTGGGATTACAGGCACCCGCCACCATGCCTGGCTAATTTTTGTATTTTTAATAGAAATGGGGTTTCACCATGTTGGCCAGGCTGGTCTCAAACTCCTGACCTCAGGTAATCCACCTGCCTCAGCCTCCCAAAGATGACAGGTGTGAGCCACTGCACACAGCCGTGTTTCCTCTTAAGGGTCTTCATAACTGTGGTGACTACACATTATTTAAAACAATCTGTCTATGCTATTTGTTCTGGAAAATATGGACAGAATAACTACACAAGTTATGACCTCGCCAGAGTGCTTCTGAATTACCAAATGATTGGGGTTTCACTAGAAGAAACCATGATAGTGATAACATGATTAATCATTTTTTAGCAGAATACCCTCATGCTAAGCCTTCCAAAGCCTCTCTTTTAAACCCTTAGTTTTTCTTCCAGTGATGCTATTTTTGTTTTTTCATACAGAAGATTAGAGGTGACTCTCAGTCAAAAAAATATGAAACCATTCACGAAGACCAACAGAAAACCCTGGCGTCTGCTTCGCCTACAGAGCGTTTAATTAGTATTTCCTAGATAAGGGACGTGGATGTTCGCAGTGAAAGACAGCTATTTTCAGGCGCGGTTTCTCCTGTGCTTTAATTACAGAAAGCACTCCAAAGACCTCCGCCAGCTGCAGCCCTGCCCCTGAGTCCCCGATGAGTTCCAGCGAGTCGGTGAAGAGCCTGACCGAGCTGGTCCAGCAGCCCTGTCCCCCCATAGAGGCGAACAAGGATGGCAAGCCCCCGGAGCCCAGTGACCCGCCAGCATCCGACTCCCAGCCCGCAACCCCGCTGCCTCTCTCCGGACACTCGGCCCTCAGCATCCAAGAACTGGTAGCCATGTCCCCAGAGCTGGACACCTACGGCATCACCAAGCGGGTGAAGGAGGTGCTGACGGACAACAACCTCGGTAGGTTCTCCTCTCGGCTGCCGAGTCAGGAGGCGGCAGGGAGTTCGCAGAGCCGGTGAAGGGTGGGGCGGGCCCCAGGCCGAGCCAGCCACAGAGTCTCAATTCGTGTAGGCACCCGGTAAGAACATGAAACACCCTACAGTTGTGAACAGTAAGGAGCGTGAGTTCTGCAGGTCAGTCCCCACCTCCTCCCCACCCTGCACCCCCACAGGGACCTTAGAAGATGAGCACAGGGTCAGAGTGGACTCAGAAAGATCCACTCAGACTGTCTCTTTCTTTTTTCTTTTTTTTTTTTTTTTTTTTTTTTTTGAGACAGTGTCTCACTTTGTCGCTAGGCTGGAGTGCAGTGTCACAATCTTGGCTCACTACGGTCTCCGCCCCTCCCGGGTTCAGGCGATTCTCCTGCTTCAGCCTCCCGAGTAGCTGGGATTACAGGCGCGTGCCACCACACCCAGCTAATTTTTGTATTTTTAGTAGAGGTGGAGTTTCACCATGCTGCCAGGGCTATTCTCCAACTGGGCTCAGGTGATCCGCCCACCTTGGCCTCCCAAAGTGCTGGGATTATAGGTATGAGCCACCGCGCTGGCCAAGCCTGGCTCGTCACTTTAAACCACCATGCTCCCGCAGTGCGGTGTTGACCAGACAGAGTTCCCTGGTTTAGGCACATGGAGGTTGGAAACACACCTTTCTATCCGTCTTTTTATTTATTTATTTATTTATTTATTTATTTATTTATTTATTTATTTATTTATTTTTGAGACAGTCTCGCTCTGTTGCCACACTGGAGTGCAGTGGTATGATCTTGGCTCACAGCAACCTCCGCCTCCCAGGGTTCAAGCGATTCTCCTGCCTCAGCCTCCCGAGTAGCTGGGACTACAGGCACGTGCCACCACGTCTGGCTAATTTTTTTGTATTTTTAGTAGAGACGGGGTTTCACCATGTTAGCCAGGATGGTCTCAATCTCCTGACCTCGTGATCTGCCCGCCTCGGTCTCCCAAAGTGCTGAGATTACATGCGTGAGCCACCGCGTGGGGCCTAGCCTTCTTATTTTTCAAGGGTGGAAGTCAGTTAAAGGGTCAGTGTTCTGTGCAGTGCATGCAAGCACAACCCTACCGAGTTGGCTACTCATGGAAAGGCCTTGTGTGTCTTTTGCTTCTCTCATGGGATAAGAAGAAAAGGAAGGTGGAGCACCATGGCTCACCTGAAGATGACAGGTGGCCTGTAACCCCAGCACTTTAGGAGGCCGAGGCAGGTGGATCACCTGAGGCCAGGAGTTTTAGCTCAATCTAGGCAACAGTGAGACCCTGTCTCTACAAAAAATAAATTTAAAAAAAAAAAAAGCGCTGAGTGTGGTGGCTCACATCTATAATTCCAGCACTTTGGGAGGCCAAGGTGGGTGGATCACCTGAAGCCAGGAGTTCAAGACCAGTGTGGCCAACATGGTGAAACCCCATGTCTACCAAAAATGCAAAAATTGGCCAGGTGTGGTGGGGGGCACCTGTAATCCCAGCTCCTTAGGAGGCTGAGGCAGGAGAATGGCTTGAACCCAGGAGGTGGAGGTTATAGTGAGCTGAGATCATGCCATTGCACTCCAGCCTGGGGGACAAGATCGAGACTTCATCTCAAAAAAAAAAAAATCCGAGCATGGCGGCTGCTTGGGAGGATCACTGGAGCCCAGGAGGTTAAGGCAGCATTGACCCATGATGGTACCACTGTACTCCAGCCTGGGCAACAGAGCAAGACACTGTCTCAAAAAAATAATTTAAAAAAAAAAAAGGGCAGGGGAGTATCTGAGTTCCACTAAAGTTTGCTCAATGATCTAACAGCCTAGGGGTCATGCTAGCTTGTCCGCTGGAAGCCTCCCACCCTTCATCTGTACAGTGCGGTAACCAAACAGACCAGGAGACAGTGTCGTCCTATCAGTGAGACCTCGTGTAATGAAGTCAGTTCATAAAAATAGACTGTAGCTGTTGATTTAAAAAATGGCTCTAAGTCCCATGTGTTCATCAATTATTGCAATGTGCAGGGATTCCTAGACTTAAGTCACCTCTCACTTCATAGCTTGTCACATGTCCAAGGAAGCAGGCCCGATGCATTGCTGCCGCCTACCCCCGTACAGGAAGTGGCATTTCTCGTAAATGCTGAAAATCAGATAGGGTCTAACTCTGTGGCCCAGGCTGGATGGAGTGCAGTGGCACGCTTATAGCTCCCTGCCGCCTTGAACTCCTGGGCTCAAGCAGTCCTCACGCCTCAGCCTACCGAGTAGCTGGGACTACAGGCACACGCCCCCAAGTCTGGCTAATTTTTTTTTTTTTTAAATAGAGATGGGGTTTCCCATATTGCCCAGGCTGGTCTCAAACTCCTAGGCTCAAGTGATCTGCCCACCTCAGCCTCCCAAAGTGCTGGGATTACAGGGGAAAGTCTCGTTTTAAACACTGATAAGTGGCAAGATCGCAGTTACAAGGTTGCGAACATTGAGATCTGATGCTTGGCGTTATCATCCATGCCACCATCATTATGGAGTATTCGTTGATGTTGGTTTTACTGGGTGAGGGTTTGTAGCTTTCTTCAGGTTCTCAAAGGGGTCTGTAGCCCAAAAGCAATTAAAATTAAAAGCCATGGCTAGGACTAAGAGTGATAGTCCTAAGCGTAATGCAGATAACCATCCAGGAATAATCATCTGTTTTTTTTTTCTTCCCCATTCAACTGGGAGGCTGAAGCAAAAAGTAACTAGCGATTCATATTTATTGCTTTCCTGAAGATAGCAAGCTCCTTGGAATGAAAATAGATTCGTTCGCCATGTTAGCATTAAACACAATTTACTTATAACAACTGCAAAAAAAAAATCATAAGGACTTGGGACATTTATAGGTGAAAGAGTTTGAAACGCAGAGAAACCACAGATTTACAAAATCAGTAAATTTATCTTTGAGTTTAAAATGACCAAGCCAGGCATGGTGGTGCGTACCTGTAATCCCAGTTACTCAGGATGCTGAGGTGGAACAATTGCTTGAGGCCAGGAGTTCAAGTCCAACCTGGCCAATATAGCGAGACCCTTTCTTTAGGGGAAAAAAAAAAACACTAATAAGAAATTAATTTCTCAACTTCAGAGTTTTCCAGGCAGTAATCTTTTACTTGGAGGCCCCTTCTTAGGAGCTGGTGTGAGGTGTTTCTGTTTCAAAGGATGTGAGCCGCAGAGACAACTAGCCAGCCCTCTGCGGTCTCCCTGCCCCAGACCGGGAGAGGTGCTCTGATCTGTACGCTTTATGGGGTTAAACACCGGCCCCTCTGATCCCAATCTCCACTTCCACCTAATAAGTCCTGTTCATTCAAGTACTCCCATCAGGCCATCCAGGTTCTCATTGATCCCAATTTGTACCTTTACAAGTGGTGGCCCTCTAAACCGGCAGCGGAATGGCCCTCAGAGAAGTGAGCATTTCTTTCTGAGCCTCCGACAAGCATTGCCAATTCAATGCGGCTGTGCTCTCCATCGTGAAATGCCCTCTGATCAGCCTGTGAAGTGGGCTGCCTACCCCTGCCTGGGAGAAGAAAAGGTATTTGGGAAGGGGTTTTGATCCTCTTCCAGCTACTTTATTTAGCAAAGGCAGCCTACGCTGCAAAAGCCAACCTTGGAATTGGAATCGGGCTGCCTCTCAGCAAAGCAGAGCTGGGCAGCTCTCTCTCCTCCGTCCTGCTGTGATTGTGGGTTGTGTGCCCCGTTTTCTCAGCGAGACCTGATAACCTTGCTAATTGTGGAAGGAGACACAGGCTGCCCTCTGATTTGAGATTGTCCGAGAGAGGTCTCCTGCTTGCTGTGTGACATCCTGAGCTCTGGCTGAGGGATTTCACTGCCTCTTGAGAAATGCCACAGGTGGTAGCGTGACCTCAGCACATACAAAGCCTGAAGGCTTTTTCTTTCTTTTTCTTTCTTTCTTTCTTTCTTTTTGAGACACGGTCTCTCTCTTGCCCAGGCTGGAGTGCAGTAGTGTGATCATAGCTCACTGCAGCCTCAACTTCCTGGGCTCGAGCAGTCCTCCCATCTCAGCCTCCCAAGTAGCTGGAACTATAGGTGTGTATCACCATGCGTGGCTAATTTTTGTGTGTGTGTATTTTTGTAGAGACTGAGTCTTGCTGTGTTGCCCAGGCTGGTCTCAAATCCCTGAACTCAGGTGATCCTCCTGCCTCAGCCTCCCAGAGGCCCTTCTGGCCCCCGCACCCAGCTGAAGGCTTAAGAGAAACATCATTGGTTGGACATGGTGGCTCACGCCTGTAATCCCAGCACTTTGGGAGGCCAAGGCAGGTGGATCACCTGAGGTCAGGAGTTTGAGACCAGCCTGGCCAACATGGCAAAACCCTGTCTCTACTAAAAATACAAAAATTAGCCAGGCGTGGTGGCACGTGCCTGTAGTCCCAGCTACTCAGGAGGCTGAAGCAGAAGAATCGCTTGAACCTGGGAGGCGGAGGTTACAGTGAGCCGAGATCGCGCCACTGCACTCCAGCCTAGGTGACGAGTAACTCCGTCTCAAAAAAGAAAAAGAGAGAAACATCATCAGTTATGTGTACGAAGAATTCAAGGGCAATGCCAGTGCCCTCGCCAACGGAGTGTATTAAAAGTCTGGTTGAAGATATATTTCTGCCACGCACTTGCTATAAGCTAGGACATCGCCAGCCCAACCCTGGGCCTTTAAAGTCCTGTGTCTGATATTAACTGTGACACATACTTGTCCCCTCGGATCCCTGGCTCTCGGTAATGATACCTGTCTCGCTTCTGTTTTCTCTGTAGGCCAGCGCTTGTTTGGGGAAACCATCTTAGGGCTCACCCAAGGCTCCGTCTCTGACCTCCTTGCCCGCCCAAAACCCTGGCATAAGCTCAGTCTGAAAGGACGGGAGCCCTTCGTCCGGATGCAGCTGTGGCTGAACGACCCCAACAATGTGGAGAAGCTGATGGACATGAAACGGATGGAGAAGAAAGGTGAGTCGCCCAGCTCCGCCCTGGCCGGCTGCGTCCTCATTCACAAACAGGCTGTTTCTCTCCAATCCTTCACACACAGCTGATGGAGGGACTGACCCATGACCAGGACACCGGAGGACAGGGCAAAAAAAATATGTTTTGATGGTCATCAGCTAATGAGTATCTAAGAGGGCTGGAAATATTTGTAACTTTCTGTCTCCAGCAGCCTGAATCTAAAGACTTTTTTCGTACCGGGAGCACTTTTAACCAAGGAGCTCGGAACAGCGCTGGGGGTGCTGCGTTTGGTTTTTGTGCTGTGTGGGTGGCTGACCCAGCTATTACAGCGTTCACTGCGCATGTACCGTGTGGCTGGAGGCTTTCCTTTGTTATCAGAGAGAGAATTAAGAAATGCATTTTGGGCCGGGCGCGGTGGCTCACGCCTGTAATCCCAGCACTTTGGGAGGCCAAGGCGGGTGGATCACGAGGTCAAGAGATCGAGACCAGCCTGGTCAACATGGTGAAACCCCGTCTCTACTAAAAATACAAAAAATTAGCTGGCCATGGTGGCGCATGCCTGTAATCCCAGCTACTCAGGAGGCTGAGGCAGGAGAATTGCCTGAACCTAGGAGGCAGAGGTTACGGTGAGCTGAGATCACACCATTGTACTCCAGCCTGGGTAACAAGAGTGAAACTCTGTCTCAAAAAACAAAAATAAAAAAAATAAACAAAAAAAAAAAAGAAATGCATTTTGTAGGCCAGGCATGGTGGCTCATGCCTGTAATCTCAGCACTTTGGGAGGCTGAGGCAGGCAGATCTCTTGAGGTCAGTTGTTCAAAACCAGCCTGTCCAACGTGGCAAAACCCTGTCTCTACAAAAAAATAATAATTACCCAGGCGTGGTGGCACGTGCCTCTGTAATCCCAGCTACTTGGGAGGCTGAGGCACGAGAATCATTTGAATCCCAGAGGTGGTGAGCAGAGATTGAGCCCCCACATTCCAGCCTGGATGACAGAGCAAGACCCTATCTCAAAAAAAAAAAAAAAACCCTGCATTTTGTAGATCAAGAAACAGAGGTTCAGAGAGGTTCAGTGCCTCCATCAAGGACACCCAGCGTGGAAAGTGACAGAGCAAACTCCTGCCACACAGACCTCTCTCTCGTTGTTATTTTCCAGCCCCTGGGGATCCAGCCTCCCTAAAGGGATAACCCCACATGCACCCACATGTCATCTCGAATGTGGATTCGCATTCTTCTTGCAGCCTGTAGGGTTCAGCGTAGGAAAAGTGCCCAAAGCCGGGTGTGCTGTGCCTCGTGGTTTGCAGTTCCTAAAAACTGGTCCTCACCAGTGAGTCCGCCCCTCGGGAACCCTCAGTCCTCAGGTCACCTGCAGTGCTGGGAGCTGACTGGGCAGCTGAATGCATCCCTCAGAGGCAGAGACCAGGAACCAGCTGCTGCAGGTCTGACCATAACAAGCTAGGCCCGGTGGCTCACCCTTGTAATCCCAGCACCTTAGGAGGCCAAGGTGGGTGGGTTACCTGAGGTCAGGAGTTCAAGACCAGCCTGAGCAGCATGGAAAAACCCTGTCTCTATTAAAAATACAAAACTAGCCAAGTAGCTGCCTGTAATCTCAGCTACTTGGAAAGTTGAGGCAGGAAAATCACTTGAACCTGGGAGGCAGAGGTTGCAGTGAGCTGAGATCCTGCCATTACACCCCAGCCTGGGCAACAAGAGCAAAATTCCATCTCAAAAAAAAAGAAGTGGTGCCCACCCTCCCTCATCAGCTAACGCAGAGAATCTTAACTAAGAGTGGGCATCCCAGGAGCTGGGTGCAGTGGCTCATGCCTGTAATCCCAGCACTTTGGGAGGCCGAGGTGGGTGGACCACTTGTGGTCCAGAGTTTGAGACCAGCCTAGGCAACATGGTGAAACCCCGCCTCTACTGAAAAATACAAAAATCAGCCAGGTATCATGGCACACTCGTGTAATCCCAGCTACTGGGGAGACTGAGGCAGGAGAATCACTCAAACCCAGGAGGAGGAGGTTGCAGTCAGCCGAGATCATGCCATTGTACTCCAGCCCGGGCAGCAGAGCAAGACTCCATCTCAAAAAAATAAAAATAAAGATTGGGCATCCCAGGCTCCTGAGGGGCTCTGCCCCACCCCACCCCACCCCACCCAACCACGGCGTCTGAGCCAGGGGTGGGTACGGAACCCAGGGCTGTCGGTTCTTAATTCACCCAGAAATTCCAGCAAAGCATCACCTTTCTCACCCAACCCAGGAAAGGGCTGCAGAAGGACAGAGAGTCTCTGGTGCCTCTTTCAGGAACGCTGTGGGGGTTCCTTTATCATAATAAGAGGCTTCTATTTTCTGAGAACTGCCCTGTTTGCCAGACACTGCACTAAGACTGCTCTCCATCCACACGACTCTGTCCTATGTAAATGTCCTTATCCAGGAAATAAATATGAGACTTGGGGCCTCGTGCAGCCTAGCAGATTTCAATAGCTGCTATCAGTAGGGAGCGGGAATTCAAACTTAGGGCTGGTGGATTTCAAAGCAGGTGATCTTAAACATACATCCGCTGCCTCTCTGCTGTGAGCTGCCCTCCCGGAACCCAGGGCACTGCTGCTGCCCAGTGATAGCCTGCCCAGGTGGTGGCCTCTGCCCCATTCAGGGCCTGCCCTTGGGCGTGTAGTCTAAGGCTCTGAGGTAGCACAGGCAGTGCTGTAAGCTGCAGAGGCCTGGTGCCTCATTGGCCCCCCAAAAGTTTTCAACTTCCTTTCCATTTTTCTTTTTTTTTTTTTAAAGGGACAAGGTCTTGCTATATTGCCCAGGCTGATCTTGAACTCCTGGTCTCAAGCAACCCTCACATCTTGACCTCCCAAAGCACTGGGATTACAGGCATGAGCCACTGCGCCTGGCCCTTTCAACATCTTATTATGGGAAATTCCCAACATAAACAAAAGTAGAGAGAATGCTGTCATGAACCCAATATATCGGTGCGAGTCTCCTGTTAATCCCCCCTCACCCAAGCAGCGTGAAGCTTCCTGCACTCGCCAGGAGGCAGCCCTCAGCTCTCAGAAGGGAGGAGGCCCTGACAGCCCCGCTGCCTGCTGTGTTTCTCACCCTGGCTGGTAGGAAAGGACCTTAGGCCCCCCAGATACATATCCAGAGCTTCCCAAGTCCCCTGTCTTTCCCTCTGCACGGGCTCAGGGCGCCCTCTTGTGTTACAAATGAGTTACTGTTTCTGCACCACCCAGACCTTTCCAAAGGTGCCCAGGTCTCCAAAGCCGCTGTGGTCCCAGGGCCTACTCTTCACTCCTGGGGGTGCTGACCACAAGAGCTGTTCCCTAGACAGGCCTTCTTCAGCCCCCTCGGGGGACCAGGTGCCCAGCCTGTCAGGCACAGCCCGGTAGCCCTTCCTCCCTCCCACGGCGCCTCTGCTCCCACCAGACCTTGGTCAGTCATCCATCCCCTGGGAGGGAGCTGGAGGGAGTCCCCACCGATGGACGATCCAACCCCTTTCTCTAGATCCAGCAGCTTTGACTCCGTTGTTTTGGTTTTCTATGGGGAAGATTTACTTTCTCAATTGCTTCCTAAAGAACTCCGTTGCCTAAGTTGGTTTTTTGTTGTTGTTTTGAGACGGAGTTTCGCTCTTGTTGCCCATGCTGGAGTGCAGTGGTGCGATCTCAGCTCACTGCAGTCTCCACCTCGCAGGCTCAGGCGATTCTCCTGCCGCAGCCTCCCAAGTAGCTGGTATTACAGGCATGCACCACCATACCCAGCTAATTTTTTTGTATTTTTAGTAAAGAGGGTTTCACCATGTTGGCCAGGATGGTCTTGTAATCCGCCCACCTCGGCCTCCCAAAGTGCTGGGATTACAGGTGTGAGCCACTGCACCTGGCCCCTATTTTTTTTTAGAGACAGAGCCTCACTCTGTTGCCAGTGCAGCGGTGCAGCCATAGCGCACTATTGCAGCCTCCACATTCTGGGCTTATTCCAGCCTCCCGCCTCAGCCACCTGAGGAGCTGGGACTACAGGTGCATACCACCACACCTGGCTAATTTTTAAATGTTTTGTCGAGGCAGAGTCTTGCTATGTTCTCCAGACTGGTCTCCAGCTCCTAGGCTCAAGCGATCCTCCCACCTCAGCTTCCCAAAGTGCAGAGATTACAGGCGTGAGCCACCACGCCTGGCAGCGTCCTTCAAGGTACAGTTTAAACGTCATCTCTGGCCGGGCCTGGTGGCTCACGCCTGTAATCCAAGCACTTTGGAGGCCAAGTTGGGCAGATCATCTGAGGTTGGGAGTTCAAGACCAGCCTGACTAACATGGTGAAACCCTGTCTTTTTTTTTTTAAAAAAAAAAAAAAAGTCATCTCTTCTGAGCAATTTCCCCTGCCCCTCCCTAGTCCTGGTGGAGGAACTCCTCGGCATCCTCACGCTCCCTTGCACTTACCCCACCCCACTTTCACTCTGCTGTGAACATCTCTCTGGATACGTCTCTGCATCCCCCACTAAACTGTTAAGTGGTGCAGGGACCGATGAGGACCTCACATTCCGTCACAGCAGGTCCTTGGTGGGCGTATGCTGGTGACAGAATGGCTCTCATCTTCCTGTTGTGTTTTTCGTTTTGTTTGAGACAGAGTCTTGCTCTGACTCTGTCACCCAGGCTGGAGTGCAGTGGCACGATCTCGGCTCATTGCAACCCCCACCCCCTGGGTTCATGCAATTCTCCTTCCTCAGCCCCCCGAGCAGCTGGGATTATAGGCATCCACCACCATGCCCAGCTAATGTTTGTATTTTTAGTAGAGATGGGGTTTCACTATGTTGGCCAGGCTGGTCTTGAACTCCTGACCTCAAGAGATCTGCCCGCCTCGGCCTCCCAAGGTGCTTAGATTACAGGCGTGAGCCACCACGCCCGGCCTCATCTTAGTGTTTTGAGATGCTCTATGCAAACTCCTGCAAGCTGGCTCTATGCTGTCCCACTATCAGGGACCGGGGATTTGGGCTGCTGTCCCAGCTGGGCCTGACCTCAGTCTGCCATCTCTCCCTCCCCAGCCTACATGAAGCGGCGGCACAGCTCAGTCAGTGACACTCAGCCCTGTGAGCCACCCTCCGTGGGCACCGAGTACAGCCAGGGCGCCAGCCCCCAGCCCCAGCACCAGCTGAAGAAACCCCGGGTGGTGCTGGCTCCTGAGGAGAAGGAGGCCCTGAAACGAGCGTATCAACAAAAGCCATACCCGTCACCAAAAACCATCGAAGACCTCGCCACCCAGCTCAACCTGAAAACCAGCACCGTCATCAACTGGTTTCACAACTACAGGTATGCCCGGGTCCCAGGGAGCAACCATGTTATCTTCCAAATTAGTTTGACTAGTTTTGTAGTTAAATAAATTAAGTCATTTAAGACCCAGGGGAAGGGGCCAATCTGTCCTGAGCCGCCGTGGCGCACAGGGGTAATGCTCCAGGGGCTGGGAGCTCAGTAATTGGTCGGTTCATTGGTCCTATAGGTTTGTTTTTTTTCTTTTGAGATGGAGTTTCAATCTTGTTGCCCAGGCTGGAGTGCAATGGCACAATCTCAGCTTACCGCAACTTCTGCCTCCTGGGTTTAAGCGATTCTCCTGCCTCAGCCTCCTAGGTAGCTGGGATTACAGGCTAATTCCTATATTTTTAGTACAGATAGGGTTTCACTGTGTTGGTCAAGCTGGTCTCGAACTCCTGACCTCAGGTGATCCACCCACCTCGGCCTCCCAAAGTGCTGGGATTACAGGCGTGAGCCACAGCACTTGGCAGTTCCTTAGGTTTTATTGGAGGTTTTAACTCCAGAGATGTAAGGCCATGTCCCTTCTAGTCACTGTCACATAGTTAGACAGGTGGTATCTGCCATGACCCAGAAGGAATATCACCTCTCAGTTACATCATTTAATAAGGGAGAAAATAGATATTCATGGTTCAAGAGGAGTGAAACTTCTGTGGTTTAGTGCATATACATATATATATATATATATATATTGTGTGTGTGTGTGTGTGTGCATGTTTTTCGTTTTTTGTTTTTTGTTTTTAGAGACAAGGGCTTGCTCTGTCACAGGCTAGATTGCAGTGGTACGATCATAGCTCACTGCAGCCTCGAACTCCTGGGCTCAGGCAGTCCTCCCACTTCAGCCTACCAAACAGCTGGGACATCAAGGCACCACCATGCCTGCTGAGTTTTTATAGAGACAGGGGTCTCGCTGTGTTGCCCAAGCTGGTCTCAAACTCCTGGCCTCAAGCCATCCTCCTACCTCAGCCTCCCAAAGCCTTGAAATTACAGGCATGAGCCACCGCACCTGGCCTGAACTTTTATTTCTTGGTGATTTTATAATGCTTTCTCTGGGTCTTCTGCCATGTTATCTTCCAAATTAGTTTGATTAGTTTTGTAGTTAAATAAATTAAGTCATTTAAGACCTGTGCTTTTGGGAAAGTTCATGAGTTAATGAAGACAGGTTGAATATCTTCTAGACCTCAGATTCTGAGCTGAATGTTTCACCGAGTTTTATCACTTAATCCTCACAGCGCAGAACTGTACACGAGAAAACATATTCTCTTCATTTTTTGTTTTTTCTTTTTTTGAGAGGCAGTCTCACTCTGTTGCCCAGGCTGGAGCGCAGCCTCCACCTCCCAGGCTCAAGCCATTCTCCTGCCGCAGCCTGTCAGACACAGCCCGGTAGCCCCTCCTCCCTCCCACGGCGCTTATGCTCCCACCAGACCTTGGTCAGTCATCCGTCCCCTGGGAGGGAGCTGGAGGGAGTCCCCACCGATGGACGATCCAACCCCTTTCTCTAGATCCAGCAGCTCTGACTCCGCTGTTTTGGTTTTCTATGGGGAAGATTTACTTTCTCGATTGCTTCCTAAAGAACTCCCTTACCTAAGTTGGTTTTTTGTTGTTGTTGTTTTGAGACAGAGTTTCGCTCTTGTTGCCCATGCTGGAGTGCAGTGGTGCGATCTCCGCTCACTGCAGTCTCCACCTCCCAGGCTCAAGTGATTCTCCTGCCTCAGCCTACCAAGTAGCTGGGATTACAGGCACCTACCACGACACCCGGTATTTTTTAGTGGTGATGGGGTTTCACCATGTTGGCCAGGCTTGGTCTTGAACTCCTGACTTCAGGTGATCCACTCGCCTTGGCCTCCCAAAGTGCTGGGATTACAGGCATGAGCCACCGTGCCTGGCCAGTTCTCTTCATTCTACAGATGAAAAATACAGAACTCAGAGGGGCTAAGGAGGTCAGGACCCAGTGCTGTCTTGGTAGAACAAGGTAGGCTGGGATGAAGTGTTTGGAGTCGATCCAGGAAACCCACTGAAGGTTGCTGAGTTGCTGATCATAGCTATAACCACACTCTCTACTGCTAGAAAGCAAGAATTCCAGGACCCTGATGGAAATCCCTAAGCTAGTGCCTTGCCAATTACCATCTCAATTGCTACTTCCCATTTTCCTTAGGGCACGATAATACTGGGGTAGGTGCGCCTGGTTCAACCAAGGTGACCATATGTAGGTGTAGCTGATGGCAGGAGGGCCCTCCCAGCTGTGCACCTGACACAGTCACGGGCAGCACAATGTCACAGTCAGGCTGGAGGGGAAGCTGTGTCTCTCACGGGGCCCTCCCTCCCCCATAAGGTCCACTGGAATTCCTGAAGGGGCCCAGTAAACCACCCAGGCTCTCAACAAATTGGGACATTTTTAAATATTAGGTGGGAGCCCAAATCACACCTTTATTGCCCATAAAGGCAAAGTCACAAGATGCTGCCCATTATGAGAGCTGAGCGCACCTGCTACATGGACCCTAGACCCAAGCAAAGTTCCCCACGGTGGCAGCCCTGCCCCTGAACAGGCCTCCCTATGTGTGATCCGCCTGTCACGAGGACAAAGTCCAGGCTTAGCCAGGCATGGTAACACATGCCTGTAGCCCCAGCTACTCAGGAGGCTGAGGTGGGAAGATCACTTGAGCCCAGGAGCCGGAGGTTGCAGTGAACTGAGATCACACCAGTGCACTCTAGTCTTGAGTGATAGACCTAGACCCTGTCTCAAAAAAAGAAAGAAAGTCCAGGAGCTGCACAGCCAGTTTCTTCATCCCAAATTTAGAAATCAGATCAAAACAGAGGTAGAGGGAGGCCAGCAGTTAGAACAGTGGAGCTCCCTCTCCTTGGAAGGAAACTTCAACAGTAATGAAGCAGAACAAAGGAGATGAACGGAGACGTGGACAGGGGTTTCCTGGAGCTTCTCCTCGCCAGTGCCATGTCATCCCACTTCCACTCTCTTTCTTTCTTTTTTTTTTTTCTTTTTGAGTTGGAGTCTCCCTTTGTCACCCAGGCTGGAGTTCAGTGGCGCCATCTCAGCTCACTGCAACCTCCGCCTCCCAGGTTCAAGCAATTCTCCTGCCTCAGCCTCCCAAGTAGCTGGGACTACAGGCACCTGCCACCACACCTGGCTAATTATTTGTATTTTTAGTAGAGACTGGGTTTCACCATGTTGGCCAGGCTGGTCTTGAACTCCTGACCTCAGGTGATCCACTCGCCTCGGCCTCCCAAAGTGCTGGGATTACAGGCGTGGGCCACTACACCTAGCCACCATTTCCACTTTCTAGCCACAAAGGTGCGTGCACTTTGAAGTATCCTGCAAGTCACGTCCATCTGAGTCATGTGTAATAACTCTCTAATACAGATGCACGCAAAGCCCTAGGTTACTCTCTGGGCATAGATGCTAGCAATTATACAGACAGCTCCAAAACCATGTTCCCTGGCCCTGCTGGGGCCACACTTGTTTCCCAAGTCCCCCAACAGGCCTTAGGTGCGGGGCAGCCACTGCCTCCTGGCCAGGGCACACCCCCTCGGGTTTCTCCGTTTGCTGCTCGTCTTGCTGGTCTTCTGACAACCAGTCCATACCCATCACACTGTGGTCTGGATCACTGTGGAGATGCCTCTTTTGTGCATTTTAGCACCAGCAGATTCAATGGTATACCTGTGGCAAAGACAGAGAAGTGGAGAGAAGAAGAATACCAGTAGGACCTCAAAACTTAGTACATAAAATTTAGTAATTACAGGTCTGGGCCGGGTGCGGTGACTCTAGCCCGCAATCCCAGCACTTTGGGAGGCCCGAGGTAGGTGGATCACTTGAGGCCAGGAGTTCAAGACCAGCCTGGCCCATGTTGTGAAACCTCGTTTCTACTAAAAATACAAAAATTAGCCATGCGTGGTGGCGCGTTACCTGTAATCCCAGCTGCTCAGGAGGCTGAGGCACAAGAATCGCTTGAACTTGTGAGGCGGAGATCGCAGTGAGCCAGGATCACACCGCTGCACTCCAGTCTGGGTGACACAGCAAGACTCTGCCTCAAAAAAATCAATGATTCCCCGGGTCTGGAGCTAGTGTAGACAATTAACAAATGAATTCCTTTCAAAAATAACTTCTCCACAAAGCAGGCTGGGCTGAATCAAATACAGGATCCAAGAGATGAGTTTTAGCTACAAAGATCTGGAAAAAATCATGGAAGAGGTCTGAGATGCGCAGGGTCTTAAAAGGTGGGTTGGAGTAGAGAAGAATTTTATAAGCAACAAACCAGGTGGAAGTAGAAATGAGGGGCCGGGCACAGTGGCTCGTGCCTGGAACCCGTACACATTGGGAGGTGGAGGCAAGAGGATGGCTTAAGGCCAGGAGTTCAAGTCCAACCTAGGCAACACAGTGAGCCCCGTCTCCACAAAAAAAATAAAGTAAAATAATAAAAATAAATGAAGAAGTAGTGAGCATCAGAACTGGCATGAAGTCACTTGTCTAAGATCACCCAGCAGGGCCAGGCATGGTGGCTCACACCTGTAATCCCAGCACTTTGGGAGGCCGAGGTGGGTGGATCACCTGAGATCAAGACTTCGAGACTCACCTGGCCAACATGGAGAAACCCCGTCTCTACTAAAAATACAAAAATTAGCCGGGTGTGGTGGCGCAGGCCTGTAGTCCCAGCTACTCCAGAGGCTGAGGCAGGAGAACCACTTGAACCCGGGAGGTGGAGGCTGCAGTGAGCGGAGATCGCACCATTGCACTCCAGGCTGGGCAACAGAGCGAAACTCCGTCTCAAAAAATAAGACCACCCACCTAGCAGGCCGGGGGCAGAGCAGAGATGCAAACTGACAGTTTTCTCTAAGGTTTTGGTTATTTCACTAAACGCTTCGTACAGATCAACCTGCCATCATCCCCGCCACAGCCTCCCACACACTGGATGTGTTAAATCCCTAACCAAGAATGTAGTTTTTTACATTTTTTTCTCGGGAGTTAAACAGGAAAAGTTGATTTTCTTTCCTCCTGCCCCAGTGGAACCCTCAGGGAATAACACTTGGTGTCAATTTTTGCCCCCTCAAAAAAAACAAAGCTTTATTTCCTCTTATCCTTTCCCTTTAAGGGAATTAGGAATATCTCAGGCTAAAGGGAAACAGAAGTATCTCAGGCTAGGCTGGGCACAGCCTGTAATTCCAGCACTTGGGAAGGCCGAGACGGGCGGATCACCTGAGGTCAGGAGTTCAAGACCAGCCTGGCCAACATGGTGAAACCCCGTCTCTACTAAAATACAAAAAATTAGACAGGTGTGGTGGTGCATGCCTGTAGTCCCAGCTATTCAGGAGGCTGAAGCAGGAGAATCATTTGAACTCAGGAGGTGGAGGTTGCAGTGAGCTGAGATCATGCTACTCCACTCCAGCCTGGGCAACAGAGTGAGGCTCTGTCTCAAAAAAAAAAAAAAAAAAAGAAAGACAGAAAACCGAAGTTTTCTTGTTTCTCACAGAATGTCCAAGGTGCACAGTTAGTAAGCAGCAAAGCCAGGTAGCCAACCCAGGTGTGCCTGCTTCCAAAAAGCCTATACTCTTGTTTTGGGTCTAGCTTCCCACCTCCCCCACCAAAGTGCGTGGGATGGAGGGTTTCGCCCCAACTAGCAGTCTCTCTGCCAAGGAGCTTGAACGCACAGCACCCAGGAACCTATTCACCGGAGCCACCATTTCCCCAGCTCCCTAAGTAGCCCCTGGGAAGGGGGAAAGACTTAGACACCTCAGAACCTCTCGGGGGCTTCTCGGAACTTTTCCTTTCTGAACCAGAGCTCAGAAACCTTTCAGGACAAGGTTCCACACTCACTGCACACAGGAACCAAATAACTACATAGCAGATTCACAATCCCTTGCACGCCGCCAGAGTCCAATACCCTGGGCTAAGCTACAGTGGAATCCTCCCCAGGGGAGACCCCACAGCCAGCACAGGACCCAGCACAGAGTAGGCACCCAGAAAACGTTTTTGGTGTTTTTTTTTTCCCTTGAGACGGGGTCTCGCTCTGTCACCCAGGCTGGAGTACAGTGCCACAGTCTCAGTTCACTGTAACCTCTGCCTCCCAGGTTCAAGCGATTCTCCTGCCTCAGCCTCCTGAGTTTCTGGGATTCCAGGTACTCGCCACCATGCCCGGCTAATTTTTGTTACTGTTAGTAGAGACAGGATTTCACCATGTTGGCCAGGCTGGTCTCAAATGCCGGGTATCAAGCAGTCTGCCCTCCTCAGCCTCCCAAAGTGCTGGCATTACAGGTGGGAGCCACCACACCCAGCCTCAGAAAGCCTTATTGGCTGGGCTTGGTGGCTTATACCTGTAATAGCAATACTTTGGGAGGCCAAGGCAGGAGGATCGCTTCAGCTCAGGAGGTCGAGGTTGCAGTAAACTATGATTGTGCCCCTGCACTCCAGCCTGAGCAAAATCATGAGACCCTCTCTCTACAAAATTTTAAAAATTAGCCAGGCGTGGTGGCACACACCTGTGGTCCTAGCTACTCAGGAGGCTGAGGCAGGAGGATCACCTGAACCCAGGAAGTGGAGGCTACAGACAGCTATGATAACACCACTGCATTTCAGCCTGAGTGACAGAGCAAGACACTGCCTTTAAGTAAAATAAGGAAAAGAGAAAAGGAAAAAATACAGAATTTGGTGGAATTCCACCCTACCCTGGACCACAAGCCCCCAACCAACCTGACGTTCTGTGGCTCAGAAATTAAAACTGTCACTTTGTCCAATAATTGGTTCTCTCTCCTGAAGTGCTGATGAGGATCCAGCAGTTAGGAAGCAGTTTCATTGATGAATTCAGCCAGCCTCCATTGCTGCATGCCAGGCACCAGTGCCAGGCCTGAGTGTGCAAAGAATGAATGGGACCTTGCCTTTCTCCGTCTAGTTGGAGAGGGTGGGGTGGGATGGAGGAAGTGGCATTCAGTAAGAGCCCTGGCCGGAAGTGGTGGCTCATGCCTGTAATCCCAGCACTTGAGGAGGCCCAGGCAGGAAGATTGCTTGAGCCCAGGAGCTCCAGACTAGCCTGGGCAAAAAATCTCTACACAAAATGTAAACATTAGCAAGCACAGTGACACACTTTTGGTCCTAGCAGCTACTCGGGAGGCTGAGATGGGAGGATCGTGAGCCCAGTAGTTGGAGGCTACGGTGAGCTGTGACGGCACCACTGCCCTCCAGCCTGGGTGACAGAGCCAGGCCTTGTTTCAAAAAGGTTTTTGAAAAATAAGTGGCCAGGTGCAGTGGCTCACACCTGTAATCCCAGCACGTTAGGAGGCTGAGGAGGGAGGATCACCTGAGGTCAGGAGTTTGAGACCAGCCTGACCAACGTGGCGAAACCTCATCTCTACTAAAAGTGCAAAAATTAGCTGAATGTGGTGGTGCGCGCCTGTCATCCCAGCTACTCAGGAGGCTGAGGCAGGAGAATCGCTTGAACCTGGGAGAGGGAGGTTGCAGTGAGCCGAGATCACGCCACCGCACTCCACCTGGGCAACGGGAGCGAAATTCTGTCTTAAGTGAATGCCCGTGGCGCTTTGTCGCAGGGGAAAAGAGGCGAGTGGTGTCCCACCCCGGGGATGGCTCACTCAGAGGCTCAGCCTGGGGGCTCCTGGCACAGCCCGGGGGCAGCAGTGACTCCGGAGAGTGGTGGCCCGGCGGCCCAAGGGTCGCTGTAGAGGCAGGAGGGGCCCCCAGGCTGGAGGGAGCGGGAGCACGGGAGAGGGGGGTCTGGTCGGGGCGGCGCCCCCGCTTCACGGCCCCGCCGCTTGTGTCTCGTAGGTCTCGGATCCGCAGAGAACTGTTCATTGAGGAAATTCAGGCCGGAAGCCAGGGCCAGGCGGGCGCCAGCGACTCCCCCTCGGCCCGCAGCGGCCGGGCGGCGCCCAGCTCGGAGGGCGACAGCTGCGACGGCGTGGAGGCCGCCGAGGGCCCGGGCAGCGCCGACGCGGAGGAGCCCAAGTCTCAGGGAGAGGCCGAGCGGGAGGAGGCGCCGCGGCCCGCGGAGCAGACGGAGCCGCCGCCCTCGGGGACCCCGGGCCCGGACGACGCCCGCGACGACGACCACGAGGGAGGCCCCGCGGACGGCCCGGGGCCCCTGCCCAGCCCCGCCACCGCCACTGCCACCGCCGCCGCCGCGCCCGCGGCCCCCGAGGACGCCGCTACCTCAGCCGCCGCCCCGCCCGGCGAGGGCCCCGCGGCCCCGAGCTCCGCGCCGCCGCCCGGCAGCAGCAGCAGCGGCAGCGGCAGCAGCGCCCCCCGCAGGCCCAGCTCGCTGCAGAGCCTCTTCGGCCTCCCCGAGGCCGCGGGCGCCCGGGACTCGCGCGACAACCCCCTGCGCAAGAAGAAGGCCGCGAACTTGAACAGCATCATCCACCGCCTGGAGAAGGCCGCCAGCCGGGAGGAACCTATCGAATGGGAGTTCTGAGGGGCCGCGGCCCCGGGGCGGGCAGCTGGGCCGGGCCGCGAAGGCCTGGACGGGCCTGACGGGGCCCGCGCCGCGGACACCGTGACCTGGGCTCGACCCGCGGTCCGCGCCGACCCCGGGGCCGGACGTGAGCCCGCGCGCGGCCCAGACCCACCCCGCGGTCCGCGGCCTGCACCAACCCCGAGGCCCAGATCCAAGCCCAAGGCCTGGGCAGACCCCGCGGCCTCCACGACCCCACGGCCCAGACCCAGCCCGCGGCCTGGACCGCGTCGCGCACTTACCGCCCTGCGGGCCACAGGGCAAAATCGCCATAGGCCAAGGTGCATATAGAAAACAAAGGAGCATTAAGCCCAATCTATGTCGTGTTTTCAAGGAAGAAAACAGAAATGTGTGGTCGAGCTTTTTTGTACCCTGAAGTGTTTTTTTTATTGCCCTAAGTGATTTCCACAGGTTCTGGAATAACTCTTACAGCTTTGCCTTGTGTCCTCCTGTTCCGTGTGGGCTTTAAAAAAAAAAAAATCAAACCCACATATTAAAAGGGGGCTTTTTATCTGCCATCTAATGGCTTCAGAGCGATAATACACTATTATCTTCTTAAACCAGGAAAAAAAAAGGGGGGGGAGGGATTTTTCAGAAAAATTAAAAAAGAAAGTTTTTGTAGCTGTTCAGTTGCCACTAAGAGATTGCACAGTCAAAACGACTCTAAACACACTAGTTTGGATTCCTAAATATTTTCAAGAAAAGAAATCTTCTCGTTTGAAACTTTGAATTAAAATAAAACACATTTACTCCACATATTTTTTAACAAAAAGAAGACGTCACATCAGGAAACTCTGATTTTGTGGTAGCTGACATAGTGTTTTCTTGTACGTGAATAGAATCCTGACATGTAGTGCACATCAATGTATAGCTTTAACTGACCCTGGGTTTTGCAGACCAGGGTTTGTTTAATACACTCCATTCTAGGCCAAATCAGGACAGAAAAAAAAAAAAAAAGAAGAAGAAAAGATCCGAATCTAGGTATTTTATAATCTGCTTTTTAACCTCTAACCGCAGAGCACGCTGATCAGACCTCATATCTTGGAGGTTTAGGAGACAAGTTAGAACTGTAGCATGTACCTGTTAATTTTGTTTAATTTATGGTGTCTCAGTCTGTCTGTGCGTCTGCACGTGTGCGAACATTGAAAGAAAGAAGGAGAGGGTAGTTCAGGCCGGCGCAGCAGGCAGTCCCAAGGCCAGACAGGCAGGCCGGTCCCCACGTAGATAGCAGTCTGAGGATCTGTCTCTGGCACAAAAGGCACCTCACCTCACACCACTCTCCTGGGCACCTGATGAACTGAGCCCTCCCGGGGGAAGACACTCCCCAGGCCTGGGCAGGGCTTGCACTCGCACTGTCTCTCTTTCCCTTTTTCTTCCCACCACAAGCACTGATGACCCTGTTGAACTCGTGGGAAACTTCCTTTCTCTGCGGGAGAGAGAACGTGGCAGTCTGGGCTCCCCATTCCCATCCCTGTAGAAATGGCCCAAATTCACACCAAAACGTGGATGCTCAACTTCCAGACCAACCATTTGCCCTGCATTCATTTCGTCTCTTAGAAGGTTCTTTTATGCACAGTTTTAGGGCAGTCTAAGTACACATCGAAAGTCTAACTTGTCTCTGACTCCTCCCTTGTCTATGTGTATATGCGTGAGAATAGAGGCGGATGAGAGTGTGTGTGCGTGTGCGTGTGTGCAATTTTATACGTCTGTGTATTTTCTTAAGTACCTGTGCACACGTAGAGTGCATTACTGCCACCTTTTTCAATAAGCTGTTTTATCAGTTATGGCTTCTACAAGTTTGCTAATTTAGACTCCTTTATTGCCATATCTTTAAACTAACAATAGATGATTTCGGTATATATATATATATTTTTTTTTTGCTTATTTATAGGTGCTGTATTTTATTATCTGATTGTTAGGAAGGGATGAAAGGGGCAAATATTCTTTAGAGGGATAGACTGCCGGCAGTATTGGGTATAATTTACAAGATGTAGTTGTCATACTGTATATTACTGATTGAAAACTTTTTGACCGTATGTGTATCATTGAAACCTTTGTCTTAGGTCAACATCTTTGGATGACATTTTAATGGTGCATTCATTATTTCTTAAGTTTAATTAATATTACTTTTTTTTTTTTTTTGATTTGGGGGGTGGGAGGGAGTTATAATTTTAAAGGTATGCTCTGGCTGTTCCACCTCCGTGTGCTTGTTAATTACCTTGTAGGACTTTGACTGTAAGATGTGAAACCACGTTTCTTGCATGATGTTTTAGAGATTATTTCATTTAGAGTCTTTTTAACCTGCAGCTGCAGCACTTAGTTCACGTTTTCACAAGTTTTTGAGAGTCACTACACTAAAGACAATGCCTTTTCATGAATAAGAAGTTTTCAGAAGGCTCTAGGGGGCTGGGAGGCAGGCCATTTGTTTGTCTTTTGATGGGGGTATCATTTCTGAACTTGAAATCTGGTTCAGGAAGAAGAGAATTCAAAATTGGAGGAGCCTAAGGGGACACGGGTCAACATCTGGCTCAATTCAAGTGCATTGAGAGGAGAGAGCTCACACCAGTGACCCTCGGGACAGTGAGTAGTGGAGCCCTGGCCACTGTGGTGTCTCCACAGAAACCTCAAGGGAGTTTTGTCATCGTGGGTGATGAATCTCTAAATATCATCTAATTTTCATAAGAATGAAAAGCAAGAAGTTAACAGGAAATAGTAGGCTAGGGCTTAGTTTTAAAGGCATGACTGTTATTTATTAGAGGTGTTAAATCTGAGGAAATTGACAAATGTATAGATCTGTCCATTCTAGTGGCCAAACAGTAGCAGTCTAAAACGCCGTCATTTTGGCCCTCCCAAGCAATTTAGTCACATTTGTTGTCTTCTCTTCTTTATTTTTCTCTTTTTAATTCTTAACTAGGTTACTGTTGGTTCCCATTCTGTCTTTTTTTTTTTTTTTTTTTTTTTTTGCCAGACTTACATCTGGGTGCCGGATACAATCCGTTGGTTACATTTTGCTTGCAGTTTTGTGTATTTTTTTCCTCTATTATTTATTTTTAAAAACAAACATGGAGATCCCAACCTTACGATCTTTGATGTTAAGCTATCGCTGTCTGTAATACTTCTAAGAGCTGCCACTAAAATAATACAGCAATCTGTGGCCAGGGGAGCAGCGCCTTCCTCCTGGTTGGGCCCCTTAGTTGGAGTCTAAGGGTTAATCTCTCATCTTGCTAAGCAGTATTCAAGTGCCTTGAACAGTGTCCCCTCGTTGTGGCTCTGCTTCAGCAGGCTGGCGTTCCAAGCAGTGGCCCCGGCAGGCAGCCGACCCCCTTCCTCTTCACGCTCTATGAGTTTAAAAAGCTGATTTGTACCTCTCCCCTGGGGGAAACGGTTCCATATAAAACACTAACACTTAATTACAAGCTCCATTATGCCATTTTAAATGGATTCTTTTTGTTAATTGGAGGCAGTGTTCATAACTTAAGGCTTTTGCCATTAACTTAGCTGGCTAAACGGAGGCTCGGCATAAAATCAGTGTTTGCGTTTAGCCTCTTGACCCAGGGTTCCCGCCCAAGCTCCCTTATGGTACCCAAGATGGCAGGTGTGTGGGTTCTGTCCTAGACCTGTGCCCAACTCACTTCCACCCTAGAGGAGTCTTCTCTCCTCCTCCCCCACCCCCCAGCCCCCAGGGAGCCTCCTCTTGAATTTCTGTATCTGTGAAGACCTCTGTGGTTTCTGCCCACCAGACATCTCTTTAGAAAGGATTATCAGAGCCATGGAGCTCCGCTCAGCTAGATTCTTCTAGACGATCTTAGGAGGCATCTTGGCATGAGGCAGCTTCTAAGCGTCTCCTGGGGCAGGATCGGGGCAGACAGCCCAGGGATGCGTGCTTGGGAGAACTCAGAAATGCCAGGATTGTGGCTTATAGGCACCCACCATCAAACCATGCTACTTTGTCTATGCAAGTAATTGAGGTGAAAGATACCAGCTGACGGCCTCCTTGGGGCAGATCCCTTGTACCTCCAAAGTACAAATGCTTCCCTGCTCAGTTTTCTTCCTGTCAGCATCTTCGTTTTCTTCCCATTGAACAACCATCCTGTCTGATGTGGAACGTTCAGGTTTGCTGGTTGGTGGTGCCGGCCCAGAGGGCATCAGAGCTCTGGGTTAAATGTTCCTTTCTGGCCACTGCCCAAGCCCAGGTGGCCAGCTCCCATACCCCATCTCTCTCCTTGGCCAGGGCCAGCATCAGGCATGCAGCTCACTGCCAGCTTATTCAGGCTGTACTGTAATTTGGAGGGAGCGCTGTGGGCCTTGGTTGACTACTTTAAGATCATGCCACAGCCAGGCCCTAAAAAAGAGGGGAACCAGAGTCCCCAGGTGAGCTCTGTCACGGGCAGGTGCCTTCCCAACTAAGGTCGGACCGGACGGCTTTGCCCCTGCACGCATGTCCTTTGATACAGGGGTGATCAGTGAACTCCGTTGACATTCTATGCAATGTTTTTCATTTCTCTGATTTTAGCAAAGTAAATCTCACTGAAAAATAGAGCCGGGGAACAGACGCGCGTCCTTCTGGGAGTCGCACAAAGAAAAGCAGAGATAGTGACTTACAGGATTTTGAACGAAGGAACGACAGCCTTTGCCTTAAATGCACTATGACAGGCGCATCTTGGCAGGCCAGTAAAAACAAAAGTCCGTAGATCTTACTCATCCCAACCTGTACCAGGAGAAATGGAGCAACACGGGGCTCGCGCGGTGAGCATGCTGGGCTGGGCTGCTGGCTGCGGTACTTTAGGCTGGAGGTTTGGCTCCTGTGCTGCCCGGGGGGCCCTGTCCCTCCCCGGATGTCCTCCCTCTTCACACTCCTCACTGTCCCTTCTACCTCACTAACCTGTGTTCTCCATCTGATATCACCCAGAACCACGTCCCGCAGAACTGTGAGGCACGTGGGCTGCAGGGGGCGGAAAAAGCTACCAATGGGGCCGAAACGAGCATCCCTCTGCCGGTGGGCCGGCTTTGTGTGTCTCTTTGTGAGCGCAACAGACAGACAGCTGTGCTCTGCAAGGCGCATGGATTTCTCTCTTGATTTCCACCTGTTCCCAAAGCTCCGACACCTGTTTCTTTTGCAGGCAGGGCATGGTCTCGGGCCTCCAAGGGTCTTGTCTTTGGTCCACCTGTTCTTTCTGCCCACTCCTGTTCAGCTGTTCAGATCCATCATGGCCATTTTCCTTGCCCCAGGCTGCCCCAGCGTGGCCACTTGAGGACATGTCCCAAGATTCCCAGCTGGCTTCGGGGAGTACTGTAGCTCTTAGACGTCTGTTGTCTCTGGCATGGTCTCAGCGTCACTGCGAACGCTCCTTTGCAAACAGCAAACATCTCAAAGGAGGAAAAGGATAGATGGCTTCCTCCAGCATTGCATCGCCCTCTTATCTCAAAAGAATAGGCCAGTTCCCATCCAGCACCGAAGAAAACCAGCTCCTGGGCCGCTGGTTGGATGTGGGTCTGTCCAGTCTGGGGGCCAAAGTGTTCCCCTGCTGGAGAGAATTTGCCAGGAAGCCCTAGGGATTGGGACAGCATCCTGTGCGTGGGCAGGGACCAGCCAAAGTTCACATTTAGAAACCCCCCTCCACCCCCAGGGCTTCTGTGGTTTCACCTGGGCGTCGATGACATTAGGGACACCTTTGTGATCACAGGGGTAGGGCTTATGCCCTGAGTGGCAAGGTGGTGACCTGGGGCCAGTGTGACATGGTTGGATCTCAGCGTGTACTGAATGCCAGTCTGGCCAGCACACTCAAACGCTAAGGGAATGGTTCAGTCTGACGATTTTATTTCTATTTCTATCAGGTTTTGACTTTTTGTAGATGAAAACTACAAGGGAAAAGAGAAAGCAAGTACCCAATAAAGTCTAGAAAGATCCAGTCCAGGAAACCCTTAGAGATGGGCTGTAGTTAAGTCCACAACCCCTAGGCTTAATCCTGACAGAAGAGTGGGCGTGGGTAGCAGAACGTAAACTGAGCCCCGGCCCTGCTTCCAGCCCCCAAGCCCAGCCTTCCCCATCCCAGAGGCCCCAGCAGCCTGTGCACCTCACCACCCGCCCGGGTCAAGGGAGTAGAAGGAAATGCAATTTCCTCCTGTCTCCCCAACTTCCAAAAATGGCCCCCTCCTCCCCAGGCCTCTCCCACCACCACCTCCCCTCCAAAGATAACCGTGTCCACGCCATCCGTGGCATCATCTCGAGTTTTCATTTTTGGATGAAGTGACATTTAGCTTTAACGAGACATTTCCAAAGCGCCTAGACTCCTCCAAAATGCTAACTTTAAAAGTTGGGCATTGTAGGCGAAAAATCCTGAAGAAAAAAAAAAAAAAAAAAAAAAAAAGGCTGAAAGAGAGAAAGACATTTGGCCATGTATAAATGTGCACTTCCCCATCCCCCCCACCGTTCTTAAGATGCCTTTGAGTTGCTTTTCATGAATCCTTTGAGTTTACCCAATAATGTTAAGAAAGCATTAGTCTGTGTTACTGTAATTTCTGTAGTGTTTAGGCTTTAATTTCTACCACAAAAATATGCTATATGCTATGTATCAAGCTTTCTGTAATCAGAAAGGAAAGGTGCCTTATATCCCAATGTCACGGCTACATCCCTATGGAAATTAATCAGAAGCACAGTGTGTACGGAAGCATTGGGACTTCTGCTGGTGAAACAAGACACCGTTCAGCAAGACACATTGAAGTGGCACGGAGCTGCTTTCGTTTGATAATTCCTTCCCCCCCCTTTTTTTTTGTAGTTTGCTTTAAACAGAAAGCACTTAAATAGATGACTATGTGTAAAAGCTCTGTGCAATTGAAATCATTTTTCTTTTTTTAAAAAAAAAAATAACGTATTGCACACCAAATGAACTCAAAGTAAGCTTTAGACCAGGACGATTCAGGTTATGAATGGGTTTGTTCACTGTAGTTCCGTTTGTTCATAAACCGAAGGGAAAACAGGCCTCCCCCACCCCTTCCAGTCTCCCAGTCTGCCTCTTGGTGACCGCTGAGCTGGGTGTGCAGGGCCCACAGGCTCTGGCCAGAGCCGCTGGCCTGGCGAGGCAGGATGGTGCGTGTCGGTGATTCAGAAGCTGAGAGCCCTCCCAGTGTCTGAGGCCACAGCCGTCCCTTCCAGCACTTAACCTTGTCTTGTTGAAATGGACTGACTGCTACTGACCTGCCGGCGTGCGTGAGGGTGTTTATAAAAGGATGTTTCCTTGAGAAAAAAAAATTATTTCTATCCTCTTCTATTTATTATTAGGTTAACCATTTAAGTACTTATCAGGAGTGTATTGTTATTTTGTGTTTTGTTGTCATAAATGCTTTTTGCTGTCACTCTAGTGGTTACTGTCCTCTGCCTCCCTCTCCTCCCCCATCCCCCCCAGAGAACCAAGGCATCTGAGGGGCAGACTGGGGGACAGAGGGGGTTTCCCCAGCAAAATCAAACACCTGTCTCCAGAGTAGCCGCTCAAAAACTGGCGGTCTCTATGTGTGTAACTTTTTAAACAGAGAGTATACGAACAAAAATCCACCAACATGTAAAGGGAGTGCTGAGTTGACGGATACTCGCTTGAGGAGCTTCAGAGGAGTCTTAGAAAAACCAAGTTCAGTTCCCCAAAGCCTCCTAGAGCCTCTGGTAAGACTTCTGGGTTCATGAAGTTTCGGCCAGCCCAGTGCAGAGAGGGCGCAGTGGCCCGGTCAAGACGATCACTTCCGAGCGAGAGAGTGATTTCTGGCAAGGCCCGCCCGGGCTGGCGTGTTTTGGTTGGGTTTTGTTGTTGTTGCTGTTTTCTTGCATACAAAGTTGGTCAAAACCATCTCTCAAAGCAACAGTGTTTCGTGGTACCAGCACGGGCAGAGGGCCCCTTTCCCCTATAGGTGGTTCAATGTGGAGGAAGGTTGGGTGTGGAGATTGCTTGCAGTGGCTCCAAGCAGGACACCCAGTTGCTCGCCAATGGGGTGTGAAGGTGAGACGGCCTGCCTGGAGCCCACGGGCCCAGCAGAAGGAACCTTCCCCCAGGCCAAGGCAAGGGCACTGCTTACCTGCAAGGGAGGCTGGGCGGGGCACCTCTTTCCAGGCCATCACCTCCCCTTCTCCAAAATCGCCGGGGGGTCCTGATTTTGTTCTCTCTTTGAAAGAAACCCTCTACCGAAACAAAGGTCTCATCTCCCCAAAAAGCTTTTTTTTTTTTTTTTTTTTTTTTTTTCATTTTTCTCTAATTACTCTATGCATTTCTCTCTCTGAAGCCATCTTCTGCCTCTTCCCTTGAGAAAACGGGCGTCTCACGTCCCCACCCCCGATCTGAGACCTCTTGGGGGTAAAAAATGCCATGCATTTTGGAGACGTGAGAATTCACCCCAATTTCTTACAGCATTGGCAATAGCTTGTTATAAAAGTGGAGGGAAGAAGAAGGTGGTTTACCCCACATCCCTTTCCACTGAATGAGAGGACCTAGTTCTTTGCGTTTGTGCAATAACCCTTTGCTGCTTGCCTTGAGGGCGGGCAGCACCACGCTTCTGTCCAGACTACTATCAGCACAAGACGCACTCGCAGGGTGGCGGAATCTTCCAGAAAACTCTTTATAAGCTCAGCTCCCCCGCCCCACCCCCGCCCCACCCCCGCCCCGTGTTTCCTCACGTCTTACATTTTAGCAGTATTTGATATTTTCCGTAACGCACCAAGTCTTGGAGCTTTCTCAGGCTTCTTTGTTCATCCTCACAATCACAGATTTTTTTTCCTCGAATCCTCACAGAGACCCAATTGACCAAAAAAAGGAAAAAAGAGAAAAAAAAGGCTTCTTTTTTTTTGTTTGTTTTTGTACAAATCGCTTTGAGATGCCTCTGTTGTGTTGCTGTGTGACTTCTCTCTGATAACATTTTCTTTTTCGATATTTGTTTTTCTACATTAAGAGTCAAAGTTGAACTGGCTGGCGCGGGGGTGGGGGAGGCACCCGTCGGCCCCTTGGTGTTGTCCCTCTGTCTTTGGTTAGCCATACAATGTTTGTTCTCAGCACTGTACAACGGTCCCTATATAATACGGAGAAGCAATATCACTGTATGAAACTCACACCATGTATTATTATTCACTAGCACCCTAGGTGTGATAATTGAAGTAAATATCTTTTATACAAACACAAGAACGCGTGGGTTGTTTTTATTTAAAGTGCTCTGGCCTGAGGACAAGCAGCAAACACTGTCATTCTGGGTCCAAAGGGCACCCCGAGAATCGCCGTTCCCGAGGTCACCCTCCCTGCACATCTATCCGTGCATCCTTTGGCCTGTGGCTTCCGGGCACACACAGAAAGCCGCGTGGCTCTGGGATGCATGGGGATCTCGGGCACCGATCTCCTGGGGTCTGCATTTGCTCACAGGAAGGGCTCCGCCGGGGCCTGCGTTCCTACTTGCTGTTCTCACCAGCTCTGTCTGACTACCCTTGACCTAAGCCCTTACCCTCCCTGGCGTCCGCTTCCCCGTCTGTGAAATGGAGGCACCACGGCCGGTCACACAGGCTTGCTGTGGGGAACCAGGAATGGTGGCCAGCACTGGTGCGGCACTGGGCTGGTGGTGGCAGCCCCAATCGACGGCACTGGGCTGACCAGGAGTGCAGCCAGGCACCTCTGCCGGGTGGCCCACAGCGGGTCTGTGGCCTGGCCTCAGCCTTCTGTGTGGGGCTCTCACTGTGCCCCTGACTCCTGAAGGGCACCAGCTAATGCTTGCGAGTGGGCAGGAAGAGGCGATTGAGACAGAGGCTTGCGGGTCTCTGGAACGCTGGGGCCGCTGAGAAGGGTCTCTTTCTAGACGGCGCTCAGGCTGGACGTTGAGGGGAGAGCCCTGCAGAGGTGGCTGGTAGGCTTCTCCATGAAGTTGTGACTCAGAGGCTGTTGCTCGTCTTGAGACCCACTGGGTTGGGAAAGAACCGTCCTCCATGCGGTGTGTGTCTCGTGGAAGTGGCTGACTTGGTCGCGTATTAATTTGGAGATTTCAGATTGTGAAACGCACACATGTGATACAGAAGCGAAAGCCTCTCTCTGAATTAAACTGGATTCAATCCTCCCTCCAGTGGGAGAACCCAGAGCATGGGATGGAGACACCTCCCAGTGCCAGGTGCCCTCGGCAGCCCCGCGTCACATGCAGCCACTCAGGGCCAGGGGTGCCTCGAGAGTTGCCCCAAATGCCGGCCCCCTTAGACAGGAGGGAACTGCATAAAACCCTAAGAGCTGGCCAGTCATGGTGGCTCACACCGGTAATCCCAGAACTTTGGGAGGCCGAGGTGGGAGGCTGAGACAGGCAGATCACTTGAGGTCAGGAGTTCAAGACCAGGCTGACCAACATGGTGAAACCCAGTCTCTACTAAAAATACAAAAATTAGCCAGGCATGGTGGCATGCACCTGTAATCCCAGCTAGTCAGGACGCTGAGGGAGGAGAATCACTTGAACCCGGGAAGCGGAGGCTGCAGTGAGCCGAAATTGTGCCACTGCACTCCAGCCTAGGAAATAGGGCAAAACTCAGTCTCAAGGAAAAAAAACAAAACCTAAGAGCACTGCCAGTTTGGTGTTTGACAGGCTTAAGTCTAACATGGTTAGTTTTTCTGTTTGCTAGTTTAGGTATGCCCCCACGTATTTAAAGATCTGCTAACTATACACTGCCACGTGTGTACCTATGCAACAATCTTGCATGTTCTTCACATGTACCCCCAAACCTAAAATGCAATAAAAAAAATTTTAAAAAAAAGATCTGCTAACTAAATTAAAATGAGAAATATTAAAAAAAAAAAAAGGAAGAAAAAAGGAAAGAAAGAAAAGAAAGGGGAAGGAAGGAAGGAGAAGGAAGGAAGGAAGGGAAAGAGAAAGAAAGAAAGAGATAGGGAGGGAAGGAGGGAGGGAGGGACAGCTGTGCACAGTGGCTCATTTCTGTCATTCCAAGCCTAGCACTTTGGGAGGTCAAGGCAAGAGGATTGCTTGAGCCCAGGAGTTTGAGACCAGCCTGGGCAACATAGTGAGACCCCATCTCTACAAAAAATACAAAGTTAGCTGGGTGTGGTGGCGTGCACCTGTAGTCCCGGCTACTCTGGAGGATGAGGACCGCTTGTGCCTAGGAGTTCAAGGCTGCAGTGAGCTTTGATGGCACCACTGCACTCCAGCCTGGGCAACAGAGCAAAACCCTGAATCTAAAAAGTAAATAAATTAATAATTTTAAAAAAAAAAAAACAACACTTAGCTCAAACTCTTTTTCATCAGAAAGTCTCCCCAGGGGCCTTTTTTTTTTTTTTTTTTTGAGATGGTGTCTCAGGCTATCGCCCAGGCTGGAGTGCAGTGGCTCGATCTCGGCTCACTACAACCTCCTCCTCCCAGGCTTAAGCAACCCTCCTACCTCAGCCTCCCAAGTAACTGGGACCACACGTGCACCACCATGCCTGGCTAACTTTTTGTAGAGACCGGGTTTCACCATGTTGCCTAGGCTGGTCTTGAACTCCTGAGCCCAGGAGATCCGCCCACCTGGTCCTCCCAGAGTACTGGGATTATAGGAGAGAGCCACTGTGCCTGGCCTCCCCACGTGCTTCTAAAGTGAGAGTTAATTAAACAAAACTGCAGTTGCACCTGGGTTTTCAGCACCAGCTGCGGAGGCAGAAAAAGAGTGAGATTTCATGCTCTGATTGCAATTGAGCGATGCCCCCATTCCAATCAAATGGCTCGGCCTTGGTCTTCCTCCCTTCCCTGCAGTTACATGGGTCTGAACAGAACTGTGCTCTTTGCTGTTGTTTTGTTTGAGACAGAGTCTCTCTGTTTCCTTGGCTGGAGTGCAGTGGCGCGATCTCGGCTCACTGCAACCTGCGTCTCCTGAGTTCAAGCAGTTCTCCTGCCTCAGCTTCCCGAGTAACTGGGATCAGAGGCACGTGCCATGACACCTGGCTAATTTTTTGTATTTTTTTTTTTATTACTGCATTTTAGGTTTGGGCTCCATGAGAAGAATGTGTAAGATGGTTGCATAGGTACACACATGGCAGTGTGATTTTCTGCCTTCCTCCCCATCACCTATATCTGGCATTTCCCCCCATGCTATCTCTCCCCAACTCCCCACCCCCCACTGTCTCTCCCCTATTTCCCCCCGACAGACCCCAGTGTGTGATGCTCCCCTCCCTGTGTCCATGTGTTCTCATTGTTCAACACCTGCCTAAGAGTGAGAACATGCAGTGTTTGACTTTCTGTTCTTGTGTCAGTTTGCTGAGAATGATGGTTTCCAGGTTCATCCATGCCCCTACAAATAATTTTTTGTATTTTCCGTAGAGATGGGGTTTTACTGTGTTGGCCAGCCTGGTCCCGAACTCCTGACCTCAAGTGATCTGCCCACCTTGGCCTCCCAAAGTGCTGGGATTACAGGTGTGAGCCACTGCGCCTGGCTCCTTATTTGTTTTTCTTTCATTTTGTTTTGTTTTTGAGATGGAGTCTGGCCCCGTCATCCAGGCTGGAGTGCAATGGCACGATCTCAGCTCGCTGCAACCTCTGCCTCCTGGGTTCAGGCGATTCTCCTGCGTTGGCCTCCCAAGTAGCTGGGATTATAGGTGCCCGCCACCACACCTGGCTAATTGGTTTTATTATTATTATTTAGTAGAGACGGGATTTTACCACGTTGGCCGGCCACGTCGGGAACTCCTGACCTCCAGTGATCCACCTGCCTCAGCCTCCCAAAGTGCTTGGGTTTCAGGCATGAGCCACAGCGCCCGGCCAGGTTTCTTATTTGATGCTCTGAGAATACACAGTCGCGAATAGACAGGGGCACGATGTGGTGATGAGATTTATCTGAGCACTTGAATTGTCCACAGTGGTCCTGTGCACTTCTGTTTAAATGCCCCTCCGAGTGGCTGCCTGGGGGTGTGTTATTCCTCTCCACGGTCCTAGCATGCCAACTTTGGGGACACGCAGCTTACTGGTGTCTACCCAGCCCATCACTGGTTCCTGTGAGGTGGCAGAGGCCTGGGCCTCCATGCACGGACCCATCCAGGGAACTGGGAGAGCTCCACAGAGCTGCTGTGATGTTGCCAGGCTCCCTCTTCTCATGGGAGGGACAGACAGGAGACGTAATAGATACATGAATTAGATAGCTGCTTCGAAGGTGATCAGTGTTAACGGGAGAAAAATAAGGAGGATGGGAAGAGCAAGTGAACAGGGGTAAAGGTTTTTGTTTTGTTTTTGGTTTTTTGGAGACGGAGACCGCTCCGTTACCCAGGCTGAAGTACAATAATGGTGCGATCTCAGCTCACTGCAACCTCCACCTCCCAGGTGCAAGTGATTCTCCTGCCTCAGCCTCCCAAATAGCTGGGATTACAGGTGCACATGCTACCACGCCCTGGTAATTTTTGTTATTTTTAGTCTCCAAAGGCACCACAGATACACACCTGGTGCCTAGACCAGAGACAGCAAGAGGTCAGACACACGAATGTCCGTGGGAAAGAATTGTCTCCAAGGTTCCTCAGGGCAACCCATGTAAGAAACAGACTGTGTGGCCAGGCGCGGTGGCTCACGCCCGTAATCCCAACACTTTGGGAGGCCAAAGCGGGTGAATCGCCTGAGGTCAGGAGTTCAAGAGCAGGCTGGCCAACATGGTGAAACCCCATCTCTACTAATATACAAAAAAAATTAGCCTGGCATGGTGGCAGGTGCCTGTAATCTCAGCTACCTGGGAGATTGCGGCAAGAAAATCACTTGAACCCCGAAAGCAGAGTTTGCAGTGAGCAGAGATCAAGCCATTGTACCCCAGCCTGGGCAACAAGAGTGAAAATCCATCCCCCCACCTAAAAAAAAAAGAAATAGACTGCGTACTTTACCGAGGAGGCTACTGTTTGCAACCACTGCACCCTACAAGGTCACTTTCTTTTTTTGACAGACAGGGTCTCATTCTGTTGCCCAGGCGGGAGGGCAGTGGCACAATCATGGCTCACTGCAGCCTTGAGCTCCTGGGCTCAAGCGATCCATCTGCTTCAGCCTCCCAAGCAGCAGGGACAGACGTGCCCCACCACATGTGGCTAATATTTTTATTTTTTGTAGAGACGGTCTGGCTATGTTGCCCGGGCTGGTCTCAAACTACTGGACTCAAGCAATCTTCCTGCCTCAGCCTCCCAAAGTGCTGGGATTACAAGCATAAGCCACTGCACCCAGCCAACGTTTTAAAAGGCTCTCTCTGGCTGCTGCTTTGTGACCAGGTCATAGGTGGTAGAGAGAGACTGATGAGGAGGCTGATGCCATCATCGCAGTGAGAGGTGGTCATGACTTGGACCAGGTGGCAGCAGTGGTAAAAGGGGACTGGATTCTGGAGATACTTTGAAGGTAGAGCCAAAAATGAGACTTAAGGCGGGCACGGTGGCTCACGCCTGTAATCCCAGCACTTTGGGAGGGTGGATCACTTCAAGCCAGGAGTTTGAGACCAGCCTGACCAACATGGTGAAACCCCGCCTCTACTAAAAATATAAAAATTAGCCAGGCTTGGTGGCTTATGCCTGTAATCCCAGCTACTTTTGAGGCTGAGGCAGGAGAATCGCTTGAACCCAAGAGGTGGAGGTTGCAGTGAGCTAAGATCACATCACCGCACTCCAGCCTGCGCGACAGAGTGAGACTCTGTCTCAAAAAAAAAAAAGGAGAGACTTAAGACAGATTCAGTATCTGTAGTGATAGAGAGGAGTGAGGCTACCTCCTGGGGTTTGGTCTGAGCCACCGAGGGTCACAGAGAGCTGGATCAGGCCAGGAAGAGGGTCTCTGCCTAGCCCTGCGGACGTCACCTCCCGAGGCTGGGCTACAGGGGCTCCACACTTGGGCTTGGGGAATGCAGACTTGGGGAGGAAAGGACCAGGCTGAAATTCAGACCTGCTGAGGTTGAAATACCAGCAGAAGTTCAAGGAGAAGATAAATCCAGGGAGAGGTGTGGACTGGAGTCCCACCCTGGGGAGCCATCGGCTTGGCAGTGACATCCAGGGTGGCCAGAGCAGATGAGAGGGCAGAGTGAGGCATCTGTGGCCAGTCTCTGAGCACCAGCAGCAAGGAGCTTAGCGGGGAGGGCAAGGACCAGCCAAGGAGACAGGGACTGAGCAGCCAGCTGGGGAGGAGGCCCAGGAGGGTCGGTGACCTGGAAACCAGCTGCTAACACAGCAGCTCAGATGAGAGCCGAAAAACAAGGACACAGCAACGTGCGGAGGTCACCGGGGACCTTGGCAAGGGCAGTCGTGTCAGGGGCGGCCAAGTCTGATGGGAAGGGCTTGAGGAATTGGAGGAGCGGAACTGGACGCTTGAGAAGAGATTTCTTCAAGGAGTTTTGCTGGGGGTGGGGGGGTCAAGGGAAGGGGTGCGTGTGCATAGGCACATGCCTGCTAGGAGGACGAACATGCCCGCATGCATGTGAAGGGAGAAGCAAGAGCTGGTGCCGCAGGAGACATGGTTGCGACGGGGTGAGAGGCCAGCACCTCCAGCATGGGGAGCCGGCTGGGGGTCTCGGCGGTCACCTGTGGCTGCCTGCAGGATCTACAGGTGCAGAGGCAGGGAGGGGTGGATGAGGCACCAGCCTGTCCCCGTCAGTGTCCTCCAAGCAAAGAGAGCGTGTACACCGAGCATCTCCACCACTCCTACCTGGCCTGCGAGTGATTTAATAAGACCGGGGTGGCCAGCCGCAGTGGCTCATGCCTGTAATCCCAACACTTCAGGAGGCTGAGGCGAGTAGATCACCTGAGGTCAGGAGTTTGAGACCAGCCTGGCCAACATGGCGAAACCCCCTCTACTAAAAATACAAAAATTAGCCAGGCATGGTGGCACATGCCTGTAATCCCAGCTACTCGGGAGGCTGAGAGGCAGGACAATCGCTTGAACCCAGGAGGTGGAGGTTGCAGTGAGCCAAGATCACACCATTGCACTCCAGCCTGAGTGACAAGAGCGAAACTCAGTCTCAGAAAAAAAAAAGACAGGGGCCCCCTGCATCTTCAGGAAAACCATGGGTATGACACCGCTGGCCTTGCTATCTGACTCTAATTATGCTAAGTCTCTGCAGTTAATTCTTCTGCAGTCAGAAATCATGCCTAGACCTTTTTTGGGCATGGGGTGGAGGGGGACAGGTCTTGCTCTGTCACCGAGACTGGAGTGCAGTGGTGCAATCATAGCTCTCTGAAGCCTCGAACTTCTGGGCTCAAGCGATCCTCCCACCTTAGCCCCCTGAGTAGCTGGGACCACAGGTGCACGCCGTGACACCGGCTAATTTTTGCATTTTTTTGTAAAGATGAGGTTTCACTGTGTTGCTCGGGCTGGTCTCAAACACCCGAGCTCCAGCAGTGCTCCCACCTCTGCCTCCCAAAGGGGTGGATTCCAGCCGTCAGCCACCGCACCCAACCCTCCTGAAGTCTTGGCCTTGAAGATGCTTTGATTCCCTCCTCTGCTCTGTAAGGTGCACCCTCTAGGATGTCTTTCCAAGTTCTCCCGGAAGATGAGGTTCCACAGTCTTTCCTGAGGGGAAGGGGACCGTCTTGGGACCTTGCCCCACAGACTCCTTTTCTGAGCCCCTCCCCCTATCTGATGCTCACTCATCCACCCTTCACCTGTCACCCCGCTCTCCCCTGAATGAAGCCTGTCCCTCTCTCCTGGGTTTCCAGGTTGCAGATGCTCCATTCCACACACTCCATGCATCTCAAGATCCCATCTCTGGCTGGGCGTGGTGGCTCACGCCTGTAATCCCTGTACTTTGGGAGGCTGAGGCAGGTGGATCACCTGAGGTCAGGAGTTTGAGACTGGCCTGACCAACATGGAGAAACCCCGTCTCTACTAAAAATACAAAATTAGCCGAGTGTGGTGGCGCATGCCTGTAATCCTAGCTACTTGGGAGGCTGAGGCAGAAGAATAGCTTGAACCCGGGATGCAGAGGTTGCAGTGAGCCGAGATCGCGCCATTACACTCGAGTCTGGGCAACAAGAGCAAAACTCTGTCTCAAAAAAAAAAAAAAAAGATCACCTCTCTGGCACATGTTACCCCCCTTCCACCAGGTGTGCCCATCGGGCTGTGCCTTACACACCCTGCACGCCCCCACCTCACTCAGCCTCTCTGTAGCTTCCGACCCCAACCCTCCCTGTTCATTGACCCTCCCTCTTCACCTTGGAGCCTTCCCTTTCGTCTTCCTGGTTTCTGCACTGCCTCCCGCCGCCTCTTCTCAGGGTCTTGGCGGGACCCCCTTTGTGGGTCACCCCGAGAGGTTCTGGCCACACTCACACAATAGCGCTCTCTCTGGACTCATCCAGCACCCCTGATTTTCTGTATTAGCCGTTCTTGTATCGCTATAGAGAAATACCTGAGGCTGGGCAAGTTATCGAGGAAAGAGGTTTGTTTGGCTCATGGTTCTGCAGGCTGTACCAGAAGCGTGGAGCTGGCATCAGTTTGGGTTCTGGGGAAGCGTTGGACCTTTTACTCATGGCTGAAGGCAAAGTGGGAGCAGGCGTGGGACATGGCAAGAGCAGGAGGGAGAGAGAGAGAATGCGGGTGGGGAGGCGCCTTAAACAACCATCCCTGTCTCAAAGACACCACCACGCCGTGAGGGATCCGCCTGTCCCCTAAACACCTCCCACCAGGACCCACTCCTAGCCCTGGGGATTAATTACATTTCTTTCTTTTTTTATTTTATTTTATTTTATTTTTATTTATTTATTTATTTATTTTGAGACGGAGTTTCACTCATGTTACCCAGGCTGGAGTGCAATGGCGCGATCTCGGCTCACCGCAACCTCCGCCCCCCGGGTTCAGGCAATTCTCCTGCCTCAGCCTCCTGAGTAGCTGAGATTACAGGCACGCACCACCATGCCCAGCTAATTTTTTGTATTTTTAGTAGAGACGGGGTTTCACCATGTTGACCAGGATGGTCTCAATCTCTTGACCTCGTGATCCACCCGCCTCGGCCTCCCAAAGTGCTGGGATTACAGGCTTGAGCCACCGCGCCCGGCCTTTTTTTTTTTTTTTTTTTTTGAGACAGAGTCTTGCTCTGTCACCCAGGCTGGATTGCAGTGGCGTGACCTCGGCTCACTGCAACCTCCACCTCCTGGGTTCAAGCAATTTTCCTGCCTGAGCCTCCCGAGTAGCTGAGACTACAGGCGCGCACCACTATGCCCAGCTCCTTTTTGGATTTTTAATAAAGACAGGTTTCACTGTGTTTGCCAGGATGGTCTCGATCTTCTGACCTCATGATCTGCCCGCCTCGGCCTCCCAAAGTGCTGGGATTATAGACGTGAGCCACCCGCCCTGACTTTTTTTTTTTTTTAAGATAGTGTCTCACTCTGTCACCCAGGCAGGAGTGCAGTGGCACAATCACGGCTCACTGCACTCTCTGCCTCCTGGGCTCAAGTGATCCTCCCATCTCAGCCTCCAGAGTAGCTGGGACTACAGGCACACACCACCACACCCAGCTAATTTTTTTATTTTTATTTTTTGTAGAGATAAGATTTTTCCACATTGCCCAGGCTGATCTTGAATTCCTGGGCTCAAGTGATCCTCCGTCCTCAGCCTCCCAAAGTGCTGGGATTACAGGCAAGAGCCACTGCAACCGGCTTGATTACATTTCAGCATGAGACGTGGACAGGGATGAATATCCAAACTGTGCCATTCCACCCTGCCCCCCTCACCCAAATCTCATGTCCTTTAGGCTGGCGTACGATGGTGCCATCTTGGCTCACGGCAACCTCCGCCTCCCAGGTTCAAGCGATTCTCCGGCCTCAGCCTCCTGGATAGCTGGGATTACAGAAGCCTACCTCTATGCCCAGCTAATTTTCTTTTGTATTTTCAGTAGAGATGAGGTTTCACCCTGTTGGCCAGGCTGGTCTCAAACTCCTGACCTCAGGTGATCTGCCTGCTTCGGCCTCCCAAAGTGCTGGGATTACAGGCGTGAGCCACCTATTCGGGCCCCAAAGTCTTAACTCATTCCAGCATTTTGGTCACAACCATCAAGCCCATCTCTAAGAAGTTCCAAAATTTCCCTCATCTTCCTGTCTTCCTCCAAGCCCCTCAAATTCTTCCAAGCTCTAACGGTTGGGTCCCTAGATCTCCTCAACCTGCATCTCCAGGCCCAGGCCCATGGGTCCAAATCCCAGCACATGTATGCCCTTAACTGTTCACAAGCACCTTCGTGCATACCAGAGCCAAGCCAGGCAGCTGCCCGCCCCTTCCCACAGCGGGCCAGGCCGGGGCCTCCCCACCTGGGTTCTCCCCACCTGGGTTCTGAACAGCAGTGGGGTCCCCGGCTCTCTCTCCTGCTCCTTCTGTGGACTTGCCCCAGAGCCCTGTACCCCAGAGAATGAAGAGCTTCCCCAAGGTGGTGAAATTCATAAACGGCAGGGCCAGAATGCAAGCCCGGTTCTGGACTGGACATCAAGTGGCCACTTGATGTCACCTGTCACCCAGGTTAGAGTGCAACGGTGCCATCTCGGCTCACTGCAGCCTCACTGCAACCCGGAGATGTGAGCCCCCCACTTCCCCACCTGCATGTTCCAGCCTCCAGCAGAGGAGGCAGGGTGAGGCAGCGGTGGGGGGAGGGGACTCTCCCGTGGCAGGTGAGGCCCTGTCCTCTCAGTACCTCTAAGTAAGGTCCCTCTCTCGGGAAAGCCCGCACAGCCAGTCTCCTGGCCTTCGTGTCCTCCCAGCGTGGAGTGACAGTTTCAAAGCACAGCTCTGGCTGCCACTGAGATCCAGTTGGACTCTGGGACAGTGTCCAGATCCTGTCCCCTGTAGATTACAGGTGTTCCCTGTCCACACCCGCCCCCCCACCCACCCAGAGCCTTCCCTCCAGCCTCACTGCCTTCCAGCCTCCGCTGCCCCGCCTTACCCAGCCTGTTCTCTCTGCCTCGTGAGCAGCCACCGCCCATTTCTGCTGCCTGTGCAACCAGCCTGCACCCCTATCACCACAAGCCATCTCTTCAGGGATGGCCTCCCCCAACCACTCAGCCCTGCACCCCGAGACCCCCTCAGGAGCTAACCCAGTGCCCAGAGCATCTGCAGCAGCAGCAATGGCCAGAATGAACCATGGGCCCTTGCCAGGATAGTGGGCCACCAGCTGGGAACCGAGGCAGCCTAGGATAGAGGGTTGGCAGCCAGGGCGCTCACACCTGCACAGAAACGTCACACATACGCGCGGCGGGACCGTGTGCCCACCCCTGCAGTGCCTGGGGACCAGGCCCACGCACCCCATCAGCTCCCTGCTGCCCACGGACAGTGCTGGGAGCTGCAAGTCGCTCCCACCCCAGAGACCTGATCGAGACCACACTGGGGTGGCCACAGACGAGGGGCAGATAAAACAGGCAGTGTGAGGAATCATCTCAGCAGCTTTTTATCCACCCCTCTTGCCAGACGCACACCTCCAGGGACAAAGGCTCACTCTGGCTGGGCAAAGTCACCTCTCCAAAGGTTCCCCATCTCAGCCCTGTCTCTCTGTCCCCCAGGCCCTCATCCCTGAGGTGGAATGTGGCTTACCTGAGCCTTGTTGGGGCCTAATGCCCTCTTTTTATCCCAGGAGCCTGTCCCCATGGGATCAGTCCCAGCACGGTTCTTGCATGTGCTCCCAAGGTGCTTCTCCCAAACTGAAGCATCCCTTCCCTTGGTCCAGGCCCTTCACCTCTATTAATGTGACCCAAGTTTCCATTAGCCTTCTGGTGGTTTCCTCTCCCTACATCTCACAACTGCTGTCCACCTCCCTTCCTAGGCATGCGTGGCTTAGGAGGGGAGGTGGACAGCATCCCACTCCAGAGACCAGGGCCCAAGGATGCTACACTCAGGCCGGGAGCTGAGGCCATATGGAGTATCTCTGGACCTCTCTCCTTTGGGGTCTACTTAAAGCCCCTGCAGGTGGCCCAGGGCCAGCCCCCAACCTTCCCCCCACCAAGTCCTCCCTCCAAGGCCTGGTCCTGCCCTCAGGTCCTGCCTCTTCCCTTGTCCCCTCCTCACTTCTGCAGCTACCACCTCCCTGCCAGGTACCCAAGGGCTCAGTGAATGTCTGAAGGAAGAAATCCATTCAGGGGTCCAGCACGGTGGCTCACGCCTATAACCCCAGTACTTTGGGAGGTCGAGGCAGGGAGATCACTTGAGGTTGGAAATTCGAGACCAGCCTGGACAACATGATGAAACCCCATCTCTACTAAAACTACAAAACTTAGCCGGGCTTGGTGGTGTGCACCTGTAATCCCAGCTACTTGGGAGGCTGAGGCAGGAAAATCACTTTAACCCAGGAGGCAGAGGTTGTAATGAGCAGAGATCGCGCCATTGCACTCCAGCCTGGGTGACAGACGAGACTCTGTCTCAAAAAAATAAAATAAGGGCCGGGCGCGGTGGCTCACGCCTGTAATCCTAGCACTTTGGGAAGCCGAGGTGGGTGGATCACCTGAGGTCAGGAGTTCAAGACCAGCCTGGCTATCATGGTGAAACCCCATCTTTAAAAAAAAATTATTATTATTTAATAAAAAAATAAATAAAATAAAATAAAATAAATTCATTTGGGGGCTGAACGAGGCGAGGCTCTGGTGTGAGGAAGGGCTTAGACAGAGCTGGGGGTGGACGCCTTGGGTTTGGTCCCAGGTCGGGAAGCCTCTGTTCTTTGACTGTAAAATGTGGACTGTCTTTTCTGACCCATCTATAAGGGGAACCCGGGAGTGGGAACCCAGGAGCATGTGTGGGTAAGGCTGGGCTGCCCCATCCTGGCCCAGGACGCTGAGCTGGGACAGACGGTCAGCGTGCCGTGCAGTCAGGGCTGACTCCAGAGGAGGGCGCATAGACCATCACCCCCCTCGCCGCCATCCTCCGGCACTGCCCACTGCCTGCAGCCTTTGTGCATTTCTGAGGCCACAGTGCCCCCTGGCGGCCACACAGCCCACTCTGAAGGACGGCGTCCTAGGTCTCATGCCTCGGTCGCCCTCTCTGCAGCCCCGACAGCTCACCCTGAGCACAGTTTGTTGTCACCATGTTACAAATGGGGACCAGAAAGGGGGAATCCAGCAGCCCTGAGTTGCACAGTCCACCAGCAACAGGGCCAGACCTCACCCTCGGGACTGCCCTCCTCCAGGGCCACTGATGTCTGCCTGGCGATGCGTGCTTGGGTCTGGGGGCCTTCCCTGACACCTCCCACCCTCCTGCAGGACAGAAAAGTCACAGTTGGGTGCTTTGTTATAAAGATGGCCCTGGAACCTGGAAGGGGGTAGAGAGAGACAGGGCTGGGGGTGGAGGGACACCTTGGGGTCCAGTCTGCTCTCACCACTGCAGCTGGACCCTCTGTTGGGGTCTAAGCAGCTTTGCTGTGAGCCCAGAGATGGGACCCCTACGCACCCTCACTGCACCCCCCCACACACAGCTTTCTCTGTCTCTTCTACCCCCAGGCTTCCCTCCAGACTGTATCTCAGAGCATCAGCCCTGGATGCAACTTGGGCCTCCTTGTCCTGCATGACAAGCAAAGTGAGGCCCAGAGAGGGAAAGGGGCTGGCCAGGCCCTCCAGACGGCCAGGGGCAGAGCCACATTGCACTGGTTTCTCCTAAATCCCTGACTCGAGCTTTTCCCCTACCCAGAGGATTTCACCCATCCAGAGAGTGCTTGGGGCCAGGAGTGCCTCCAACAGTCAGGGAAGGCTTCCTGGAGGAGGAGGCCCTAGGTCTAATGGGGTCTTCTAGGCAGCAGCAAGTTGGGGGGAATAGCTAGCGCTCTCATGACATCCAGACAGCCCTGCTTCCAGACTGTAGGTTGGAAAGGCAGAACCAGGGGAGGGCACAAAGGGTCCCACCAGGCTCCCTCTGACAGCCATGTCTTCCTTTGGCCACAGGACGCTGTGCGGAGCTGCAGGTTCGTGTCACTGAAGCTGTGGCCAGAGCCACTGAGCAGAGAGAGCTGATCGCCCGCCTGGAGCAAGACCTAAGCATCATTCAGTCCATCCAGCGACCCGACGCTGAGGTGAGCCCACCCCCCTGCCTCACGCCCACCTTGCTGCCTGCCCAGGGTTCTTTTAGCCTCTGCAAACACTGACTTCTCAGATAAGCCCATGTATCAGGCAGCTGGTGATAACCCAAAGGGGCTGTCACATAAAACCACTGGGTCCTCCCTGCTCACTCCATGCATACCATGCTGCCCCCGATTTGGGGTGCCAGGCTATGGGGCAGAGGCCACAGGGCTTCCTAGAGGTAGCACAGAGGCCCCTCTTTCCAGGCATTGCCCTGAGAGCAGAGGCAGAGGTAAGGCCGGGACCATGTACCCATCTCCAGCTAAAGGTCCCGGAGCCCGGAGATCACCGCAGGCTGGGGCGTAAAGAACCCAGGGAAGGCATCTCCTCGCCCATCTCCCATTCTATAGATGCAGCAGTGGGATTCCGGGAGAGAAGTCTGGGCTGCTCCAGGTCACGTGGCAGGCTGGTTGCAGGGCCAGGGAGGCCCGGGTGCTGTTGCATGTCGAAGCTGAGTGGCCTCGAGGAGAGCCCCACTGCTCTTGAACTCTGAGCTCAGGAGTGACCCAGGGCCCAGCCGTCTTTTCTTTGGTAGCGCCTGGGCCCTCCTGCAGCCAGCCGGCACCCCGGTAGCCCCGCCCACTCCTTGCCACGCCCGCTCATTGCCACACCCACCCCGCCTTTTGCCTTGGCCGCGCTGAAAAGGTGTGTTCCGTGTCCACTGAACGGAGGCACCCCCTCATCTCTTCGTGTCACCTGCAGGGTGCTGCTGAACACCGCCTGGAGAAGATCCCCGAGCCCATCAAAGAAGCCACTGCCCTATTTTATGGTAAGGAGAGGCCTGACCCGTGGGAGGAGGAGGAAAGGAGACAGGTGATTCCGCCTGAGAACCCAGATCCCCAAAAAGCAATCTTTTCCTCTAAGAAGGGCAGACCCCCACCCCTGCAATGCAGCAGCAGCCTTCAAAGGGTCGGATAAGGCCAGGTGTGGTGGCGCACACCTGTAGCCCCAGCTACTTGGGAGGCCAAGGCTGGAGGATCGCTTGAGCCCAGGAATTGGAGGCTGCAGTGAGCTATGATGGTGCCACTGCACTCCAGCCTGGGCCACAGACAGAGACGCTATCTCTAAAATCAAAAAGGTAGATCAGCCTCACCATCTACCTTTCTGGATCTTAGCCTGACACCCCCCACCTTGGGGACCTGACCCCCCCGACCTTGGGGACCTGACCCTTTGGCCCTGTCAGTGGCCTGTGAAAGGCTGGTGAGTGGTGGTCAGCTAGGCCTCACTGCCGAAGTACAGTCAGGGCTCCATGCAGTGGGGGAAGGTGGCCTTCTTGGGTACTGAGGCCGGAACCTGTGGCTGCTGGACCAGGATACTGGGGGTGTGCCCATGGCTCCCCAGCTCCCGTCCTGCCCCTTTGCTTCCCCAGGGGCTGTAGGCCTATTCTGATAGCTGCCGGGTCTCAGATTGAAGGACAGAGTGACAGGGAGGGGAGCTGTGGGCCTGGCCCTCTGACAGTGCAGACGGAGAAGCTGGGCCCTTCCCCAGGGTCCCTATTGTCAGATCAGCCCCTGCCATCCATTCTCACACTCCCTGATTCCCCTGGCTGTCCCCACCCTCCCACCCCCAACCCACCACCTGCCCAGCACCAGGGGGTCAGACACCATGTGGCTTCTATCCTGTGGCATTTGGCCAGAAATCCTTCAGGGGTGGGGGACCCAACCCAAGGGCCCCCTGATGGGTTCCACCCTCTGCCACCCCAAACCATCCCTCTGCCTGCTAGGACCTGCAGCACCAGCCAGCGGTGCCCTCCCAGAGGGCCAGGTGGATTCACTGCTTTCCATCATCTCCAGCCAGAGGGAGCGCTTCCGTGCCCGGAACCAGGAGCTTGAGGCCGTGAGTAACAACCTTCTCTCCCTCCTGTTCCTTGGGCCCAAGGACACAGTAGGGGAACACACAAGCTTCCAGGAGAGAGTTTCAGCGCAGACCGTGAACCTCAGGGGGGACAGATTTGTTCTATGCAGTCAGGGAGGGCTTCCTGGAGGAGGTCGTGCAACACTGGATTTTGAAAGAAGACTCAGGCCAGGCACAGTGGCTCACGCCTGTAATCCCAGCACTTTGGGAGGCTGAGGCAAGCAGAGCCCTTGAGGTCGGGAGTTTGAGACCAGCCTGGTCAACATGGTGAAACCCCATCTCTACTAAAAATACAAAAATTAGCCAGGCATGGTGGTGCAGGCCTATAATCCCAGCTACTCGGGAAGCTGAGGCAGGAGACTCACTTGAACCCAGGAGGTAGAGGTTGCAGTGAGCTGAGATCACGCCACTGAACTCCAGCTTGGGTGACAGAGCAAGACCCCTTCCTTTTTCAGGTTGAATAATATTTCATTGTGCATTTGGACCACACTTTGTTTTTCTGTTCACCTATTCATTTAAGTCGCTTCCACCTTCTCGTTATTGCGAAGCAAATAATGCTGCTGTGAACATGGGCATACAAACATCTCTTAAAGTCCCTGCCTCCAGTTCTTTTGAATGTCTACCCAGAAGTGGAATTAATGGATATTATGGTAATTCAGTGTTGAATGCTTTTTTTTTTTTTTTTTTTTTTTGAGACGGAGTTTCGCTGTTGTTACCCAGGCTGGAGTGCAATGGCGCAATCTCGGCTCACCGCAACCTCCGCCTCCTGGGTTCAGGCAATTCTCCTGCCTCAGCCTCCTGAGTCGCTGGGATTACAGGCACGCACCACCATGCCCAGCTAATTTTTTGTATTTTTAGTAGAGACGGGGTTTCACCATGTTGACCAGGATGGTCTCGATCTCTTGACCTTGTGATCCACCCGCCTTGGCCTCCCAAAGTGCTGGGATTATAGGCTTGAGCCACTGCACCCGGCCAGTGTTGAATGTTTTTAGAGGAAGCGCCATACTGCCATGTACTTTTTTGTGCTGCTCACATTTTAGCTGTTTGTTTTTGTTTTTGAGATGGAGTCTTGCTCTGTCGCCCAGGCTGGAGTGCAGTAGTGTGATCTCAGCTCACTGCAGTCTCCACCTTCCAGGTTCAAGCAATTCTCCTGCCTCAGCCTCCCGAATAGCTGGGATTACAGGTGCCCACCATCACACCTGGCTAATTTTTTGTATTTTTAGTAGAGACGGGGTTTCACCTTCTTGGCCAGGCTGGTCTCAAATTCCTGACCTCAGGGGATCTGCCCACCTCATCCTCCTAGAGTGCTGGGATTACAGGTGTAGCCACTGCGTCCAGCCACTGTTTGAATTTTGAATAGTATGAAAGAAACACTTATTCAAGCATTTGAATAAATTGAAAAATGAGATTTCATTTCACCTTGTCCTTAGATTAGCAAATATTAAAAACACACAGGCCGGGTGAGGTGGCTCACACCTGTAATCCCAGCACTTTGGGAGACCGAGGCAGGCAGATCATGAGGTCAGAAGTTCAAGACCAGCCTGGCCAATATAGTGAAACCCCATCTCCACTAAAAATACAAAAATTAGCTGGTCGTGGTGGCACACACCTGTAATCCCAGTTACTCGGGAGGCTGAGGCAGAAGAATTGCTTGAACCCAGGAGGCAGAGGTTGCAGTGAGCCAAGATTACACCACTGCACTCCAGCCTGGGCGACAAAACCAGGCTCTGTATCAAACAAAGAAACAAAAAACCACACAGTGTGTGATTCCGTATATATGAAACGCCCAGTATAGGCAAATCCATGGGACAGAAAGGAGACTACCGGTCACCAGGCAACAGAGGAGGGAATGAGGAGTGACTGCTGGCAGGTTTGGGGTTTCTTACTGGGGTGATTTTAAGTGTTCTGGAATTAGGTAGTGGGGATGGTTGTGTAACACTGTGAATACAGTTTAAATGACCGAATTGTACACTTTAAAATGCCGATGTTGGCCAGGTGTGGTGGCTCACGCTTGTAATCAAAGCACTTTGGAGGCCAAGGCGGGCAGATCACCTGAGGTCAGGAGTTCAAGACCAGCCTGACCAACACAGTGAAACCCCATCTTAAAAAAAAAAAATGCCGATGTTTCTGTTATGGGTGTTATATCTCTTTTTCTTTCTTTTTTTTTTTTTTAAAGATGGGTTTTCATCATGTTGGCCAGGCGAGTCTCAAACTCCTGACCTCAAGTGATCCGCCCACCTTGGCCTCCCAAAGTGCTGGGATTACAGGCGTGAGCCACCGCGCCCGGCCGTTATATCTCAGTAGTAGTTTTTAAAAGGCTAATATCAATGATTAAAAAAAAAAATGTGAAGAAATATGACCGGGTATGGTGGCTCATGCCTGTAATCCCAGGACTTTGGGAGGCTGAAGTGGGAGGACTGCTTGAGCCCAGGACTTTGAGACCAGCCTGAGCAACAAAGTGAGAGTCCATCTCTACAAAATAAAAAAAAGTAGCTGGGCATGGTGGTGCAATCCTATAGTCCTAGCTACCTGGGAGGCTAAGGTGGGAGGATCATTTGAGTCAGGAGGCTGAAGCTGCAGTGAGCTCTGATTGTGCCAATTCATTCCAGCCTGGGCAATAGAGCGAGACCCTCTCTCTAAAATATATAGACAGGGGGCCAGGCACGGTGGCTCACGCCTGTAATCCAAGCACTTTGGAGGCCAAGGCAGGTGGATCACCTGAGGTCAGGAGTTCAAGACCAGCCTGACCAACATGGTGAAACCCCGTCCTAAAAAAAAAAAAGAAATATACATAGATAGATAGATAGATACATAGATACATAGATATAGATAGATATAGACAGGGACCAGGCACGGTGGCTCACTCCTGTAATCCCAGCACTTTGGGAGGCAGAGGCGTTTGGACCACTTGAGGTCAGGAGTTTGAGACCAGCCTGACCAACGTGGTAAAACCCTGTCTCTACTAAATACAAAAAATTAGCCAGTCGTAATGGCGCATGCCTGTAACCCCAGCTACTTGGGAGGCTGAGGCAGGAGAATCACTTGAACGGGGAGGCGGAGGTTTAGGTGAGCCAAGATTGTGCCATTGCATTCCAGCCTAGGCAACAAGAGCGAAACTCTGTCTCAAAAAATAATAATAATAATAATAAATAAAATATCATATATTAAGTTTGAAGCAAAAGTAATCGTGGTTTTTGCCTTTACTTTTAATGGCAAAAACCACGATTATATTTGCACCAAACTAATACATGTTAAGAAACCTGAACCGCCGGGCGCGGTGGCTCAAGCCTGTAATCCCAGCACTTTGGGAGGCCGAGGCGGGTGGATCACGAGGTCAAGAGATCGAGACCATCCTGGTCAACACAGTGAAACCCCGTCTCTACTAAAAATACAAAAAAGTAGCTGGGCATGGTGGTGCGTGCCTGTGATCCCAGCGACTCAGGAGGCTGAGGCAGGAGAATTGCCTGAACCCAGGCTGGAGTACAATGGCGCGATCTCGGCTCACCGCAACCTCCATCTCCCGGGTTCAGGCAATTC